>NW_019213695.1:486125-516004 GCF_002532875.2 Varroa jacobsoni
CCTGCAAGTCGCCTGAATTTGTATTTTTTTTTTTATATTGTGGGTAAATTTTTTCTATTTACTTCAATAGCGTTTCCTACCGGCATATGAAAATGGAAGCCAAAAATGATTTGCAGCTCCGATTGAGGGCAGAGCCTCAACTAGAAATAGGTTATATTAATAACATTTCTATATTATTTTTTAGAACTTAATTTCAAACAGCGTCTGATTGAGTAAACACTTGTTCTCCAGAAATCCAGGAAGAATATTATCCACTAAAAGTACTTTCATAAACTCTTACTATTCGGCATTCAGCTGTAATAAATGAAATAATGAACTTATTATATGAGCTTAAACGCTGCCCGCGAAGCATAAATCTGAATATTTAGTAAAACCTTAAAGCATATAGCTGCGAAATGTATTCATTGTAAGAGTATAATGAAATCACAGAATTAAATTTACCTACCTAGTTTACGCTTAGGCGACCCGCGTTTTTGTTCAGCGAAAGGTCAGAGTTGAACGCTCGATCAGAGATCCCTCGTCCAGCTCCTTTTGGAGACGATGCGCCCAGAATATAATGCAAGTCGCAAGGAATAGACCAAACAATAGAACAGTAAAGTTTGACGAGTTTAATCTATAGGTAAGTCAAAGATATAACCGTCTCATGAAATGGATTGTGCACGGTTTCACTGGGCCGAATATTTAGAAGCGCCGACAAGAGCAAGACTGTATATAGACTGTAGCATGATAAATATTATCTTGTCGACTTTGATGGTACTAAGCGATACGGAGATCCACCTTTTGCTGTTGTCAGAATCCACGGCAGTAGCAATGATAAGCGATAATGAGGACACAAATTTTCTGTCATAAAATTTTCGTTGCTGCTATGATATCCTATCCATTTTATAGTCAGATGAGGTTCAACAGAGTCAATATGCATTTAAAGAGGATAACACCGTCCCATTTATTTATTATCAAATATTTGATAACCGGGTCACACAGATAGTTATTGTAAGTAAGTAACCAAACAGGAAAACGATAGTTTTCCCAAGTAGCTGTAAGAAATGAGCCGTACTAAAATGAGCTCCATAGAATCTTACTGTTTAGATAGCTTTCGTTATGATCTGCTTTTCGTTATGATGACCCATGAACCAACTTGATAAACCTTTTTCTTACGGTTCGTTGGAAATAGACCCCAAGTCTGACACCGTTGCCAGTACCGATTTAAACGGAAATCTCTGACTGTATAGGCAGCTTGAATACGTATCAACTAGACAAAACCCTAACGCGCATTAAGCTTGCACATTCGTGATGCTAACCATAAATATCATACTGGATTCCATTTCTAACCTAAGGGCCAAAATAACTGCTTCCAGTTAAGTTAGTTACTCGTAGATAGAAAAACTTACTGAACGTCAATTATATCTCTTTCTTCATTTACATATTTTTTTAGTTACATATTCGGGAAGCAGCGCTTTTAGCATTGTTTTTGCGGACACGTACGTTAATAGAAACGTCAAGAGCTCACTATTAGCTAGCGTGTCATCTTGGGCTGTTTTCTTCCCGGAGGATTTTTAAAAACAATCTCTCCGAATCAGATCCGAATGGCAAGACCTGGAGATAGTGCCAGACTTTTGCGTATGCAGTACCTGTAGGTTTGATGCACGATGCATCGCTATTTTTATCCGGAACCAAAAAAAAATTATGCCACATCCTTTGCGGTTAACTTCTACATAGCAGTCTCACGTACTTTTGGGATTATGTTTTAGGTAAAGTCTTTCACATCTAACCATGAAAACTGATCATATATTTCTTTGCTTTAAAAATATTAAAGAAGTTTTCGAAGCGGTTCGGTGTCAGCCTGCTGTGAAGAGAACAGAGTAGGCCATCACTAAAATTGGATGGCTTTAACGCGTGAAGAGCTTCATACGCTAGCAACATTCTTTGCAAGAAACTAGCTTCGGAAATTCAGTATCAATTTTAAATAATAGATTCGAAAAAATGCTGTGTTTTTTGAAAACGTACATATATAGTAACTGGAGTGTACCTTGGATTCTAGTACTTTTGAAGATCGACAAGATGGTTAGCTGACTTACAGAGTATGCGTACTTTGCGGCGTGATGTAAGTGCACGTAGGCTTCAGTTGTTTATACGGATGTTACTAAAATGACGATTTTCAAAGTATACTGACGACATCATATATCAGTGCTACTTATGATTCTCTAGTGGAAAGCGTGCGCGAACTGTCCGTTAACGTTTATGACAACCTTCTCATATAAAAGACGACACGCTTGCTTGTTTGTCAAATAAGAGCTATGCCATCTATGGTCCACTACGTCGCCTGGAAAAGTTCCTTTACAAGCGCTATCTGTATTGAGGCCGTAAGCTGAATAGTCATTTTGACGCCGTGTAAGGGCGGCGACCTTTCCTCTTACCAGATATGTTAAGCTGGTAGACGTTTCTCAGACATCTCTGAATAGGTATGGGCGGACAATCATAGTTGCCATGAAGAGAGTAGCACGTACTCGGAAATGCACATCCGAGAATACGATGCTAAACTAACAAAATGCATCTTGGAAAGCCACTTTCGAAATTGAGCTGGAGTTGGTACAAACAATTACGACCTTCATTGGAACATGAAGTACAATTTAATCATAAACTGTAAATGCTAGGATCCTGTTGTAGCTTTATTTTTTATATGAAAAGGCTTGAAACGTGCTAACGCAACATCTTATTGTAATAGATTCAAATTGGAAGTGATTGTAAAAGTATATAAATACTCAAAAACGGTAAATCTATTATAGTTTTACGGTGTTCCAACTCTGCATATCTTTTCTGAACTGTATCACACCACGCAGTACACCAGCCCGCATAACAGCGGGCGTTCTCTTCCAGAAGAGAGTGGAATTGGAAGAAAACAAAGTACCACTTGTAAGCTAAAAAATTATTTTACACGTCTCAGCTTGTCTTGTCTTACACATCTGCAGTTATTTTCCAAGTATTCGTATAAACATTATTCCACAGTTTTATCAGTTAGGGCGCTTCAAAGAACGGTAGCTGCAATAGACTAGCTATGGAGAGATCATCTTGCAATTTGTTGTATAAATCAGAGCAACGGCTGAGCTCCACCTTTTCTTGTCCTTCCTCTTAAAGGTCCTACGTTCTTCAAGACAAACTAGTACCGAGAGCATTACTCTTAAACATTCGTTGCAGTTTACGGTTGGGACATCCTAAAGATTCTGTCTAACCTCTTTACGACACATGCGTTAGTGGTGTATTGAAAGCCGGACATTACTATAATATTTGTGTAAAATCCTCATTGTTTTAGTAATCGTTCATTCAATAGTTTGCCTACAGACAGAGTTAGTACCAGTTCTTGGAACCAGTGATAACTATGGGTCTTCACTGACCATTTGAAATAGTTCACTGTATGCACGTGTAAGAAATGATCTGCCTTCCTGTATGAGAATAAAATATGATAGGGTTTTGGGGCTGTGAAGTGCTTTATTGCACCGAACGTGAAACGGCAGTACTGCCTAACAGGCATCAAACGGATCTTCTAGTAGTGGCTAATCAAAACCTGCTCGAGACTAATTTCGAGTTTCATTCAATGTTAGGTTTAATATTAGATCAAAGAAATTCATGAAGTTACTTGGTTGACCAGAGAGATATCTAGATTGGATTCCTCACAAAATGCTGTGTCTTTGGATCTCGCCGCTTGACTAAGTCTGATCCATTGTTTTTTTTTTATTTTCATTTTGCCTTCACAGCGTCGCCGTTCGGAAAAATGCCTCTTCCATGCTTCCCACCGACCTAACGGCTCTCTTACGTTTTCAACTCTGCGGACATCCATAAAGGGTGCACCTGTACGCTGGTTTGTAGCAATCAACAAAGTTGGGGTGGTAAAACGGGGCCGTAAAGAGAGCCACAAAGGCACCAACTTCTTGCCGAGGATCGCGCACAGACATCAAGCGAAAATCGGGTAAAGATCTGCTTCCCTCCCGCGCCCATTCACAACGATCAGCTGGGAAAAGAAAGCTACTAGTTCTAGCACGAGTGGCATTGCTGTTACCTTAGTGCATCATTTAGGATGTACAATTACACATGGATTCCTGTTGCACACGATGGAGTATTACGTTGTAACATAGACGTGTATTACAGTCAACTACGCCCCAGCTGTTGAAAAGTCAAAAGGCCAACATGATGTGATAGTATGAGAATAGCTACTTCCAATAATCCCATAAAATTCCACAATAGAAATGAAACAAGACCAATACTATCGGTTGAACCTTGTCCACGTAGCTTCGTTTTTGTATCCAATATTATGGCCTGCGATTACAGCTCTGGGACGTATATCCCTAGGTATATATACACGCTAACATATGCTAAGCATTCGTAAGTCGATAAGCAACAACTGCCACGGCAGATGCTGTATAGAAATGCCACTCTTCTGTATGTTAAGATAAACAAACATGAATTCTCTGATTATTATAATTCCTTTTGAGATAAGAACGGTAAATAAGTATAAGGTAAGGTGTATGATTAAATATGCATTTATGGCGATTTAATATGAATTTTAAAGCGTTCTTAAGGGCATATGGAGCAAATGATGTAGCATTCGTGTACTGCTGCAACGACTGTAGAAATAGACATATTTTCCACAATTTTACCTGTTCCAGTTTTCCAGGCCTAATAGGGGATCATAAGTTGGAACAATGTTTGCTGCCACATATGAAATGATCAATAAAGCCTGAAATTTGTTATGACCACCCCAAAAACGTAACAAGCCAACGAATGCCCAGTTGATGAGAACCATATTTAGTTAGCAGGATAGCAGTTCTGTTCATATATACCATTAGTATATATATAACTAATGACGCATTTAAAAATAGCTATAATGCGAATCACGCGAGTCGAAGCAGGAGTCGGAATTTAATTTCTCAAACCAGTGGTGTGATATTGTCGTTTTTTTGAGGAAGCCGGACAGCGGTAGCTTGGTGTATAGCAAGCGATACACAAAGTTATTAGCTAATAAACGACGCCAGACACTGCCAACATGTTTCGCTAATATCTTAGGCATATTGCAATACCCTCAAACACATCTTTGTCAAAATCTTGCTATTGCAGCATTGTACCTATTACAGGAAGGACGTATGATTATTCGCCAACACAAGAACGTTTATTCATGTCGCTGAGTGTGTATGAAAGTCTCGCTCCACGGTGCACTCTGTCATTACTCAAAAATATTAATAGTAATAACAATAAACCATATGCTGCTTACTGCCTAGCTTAGATGGATGCCATTGCCTATCTCATAAATGCTACGAGGTTTAGAGAATTAAGGAAGGAAAACAACACATGTGTTGTTTTCCTTCCTTAAACCGAAAGCAGTCGGTCGAAACGCAGGCTAACAGCTTGTAGTAATTTCCACATATTATTCTATAGGTAGCTGTACTTTTGAGTAAATACATGAAGGAATAATACTGCGGGATTACGTCAAAAAACATAAGCAATCGGCTTATGCAGAACAACGCGATAATTAGCACAGGAAACATACACAAAGGAAGTACATGCATTATATTGTATAGATTATACCGTATATCATCGTCGTGATATTTATTATTGGACACTTTTTTCTAGCTATTTTCTCACTGTATAGAGGAACGTATGACAAATTACTGTCTATGTAGGTTAAAATCATTCTTTTTTTTGTTTAATCACAAAATATAGATTAAGAGCCTTTCAACTAGCCTGTCTGCATTTAATATCATCATAGACCCTTTATGCAATATCATAATTAATAATAAGTAAGAACATAAGTACTTACTACTTAGCAGTCAACGTATACATTTTGATTGCGAACACTATAATTAAGTCCAATATACTGTATATGGCTGTTAAAAATACATGGTCAATGTTGTGTAACAACCAAACCACTACTAAATGCAAATAGATTGATCGCGCGATTGACAGATTCAAAGAAGTATGGAGGTTAGTGTGCCAGAAACAGCGTTCAATAATGGAGAACGCCACAGGACAAAAATGACAGGTGCGTGAAAAGGCAACAACTGCAGCATGAGACCAGGACATAGAAAACGAACGTAATTTATATGTATCCGGTAGAACTGTAGGTTCGTTACTGATTCATGCGAAGTATGATGGTGATTTCACGTCTATCGTAATAAGGGATCATATCCAGTTCATGTTAGGCAAACAACAAACAAAACTGAATAAATACTTGCAGTGACGATAACTATTATTACTATCACTATCATGATCGTCAGTTTAAACTCGCGTCTTCATTTCTAGGTAGCAACAAAGCTCATAAAACGAAAGACCTGCGAAATAGATAAGAATCGTTTGCCAATTAATGAATAAACCAGTGACCAAAATATTGTGTTTTTATGTGAAAATGGGCACTCTATTAAATGAAACCGAAGATGCCAATTCCGGAAGTCACAATCGCTATACGTCGGCCTCGTGATTTTCCAGTAGTTAGGTGGTACTTCAGGAAAGTGACACGAGTCTCTTCTCTATGTTCAGGTTTCGTTAAACGTTTTTGTGATCTTAAACAGCTTACCTGTTAAAACCACACAATCGTCTGCTAGAAAAATAAGGAAGAATGATACAAGCCGGATAAAAAAGTACCAGAAGAAGTATATGAATATAAAAACCTGTACCAACGCGGCATCGGCTCCTCAGAAACTTGTGGTTTCTGGCTAGGGTCGTATAGCATACGGCATTTGTCTATTATTGGTTCTGGATTCAAAACTAGTGCGCATTACTTGTAGGAGAATATTTACATCAACTCATGATATAATATTTATCTATTATTAGTTATCATTATTTAAAAATTATAAGGATTTGGTAACAGTTAGCAAATAAAGCACGCATAAAGAGTTGCAAATGAATACATGACTCGTTCATTTTTATTCACCGTTGCCACTACACTACAAGTAATTAATATTATTTATATTCTTGTTATTATAATTGTTACTATTGCTATCAATAGCAATCAATATCAACAATATGATACACATTTTTCATCTTCTTTCGTAGTGTTCTGATCACCCGCTGAACACCCTTTTCATTCATTCAGCACAAGCTGCAGAAACGACCTCACACACTCACAAGCGCACCAAGCTAGCTTTAATTAGTCACAAAATAAACATTTAATGATCTCTTTGTCTGGGGTATTGGAAATTATCGCCATTTACATCGGTCAACTTTCACCTACAATTTGTGCTTAGCTGTCGTAGATACTTCCGTTACTCCTTTTTTAACATTGAGCCGCGATTTTGCATATACTTATAGCTTCTGTTAGAAAAAAAGTGAATATAAAAATTATACTAGTAAACAGTTTAATTTTTACAATGCCAGCTTACATTATTTCCATCCAATATGAGGACTACTACGAGTTCCGTTTTTTGAAACTTTCTCCAAAAGTACTTAAATAATGTTTACATCTATACTATTGCTTACTGATGTCGTCCAATCGAATGATTATGTACTTGTGAAAAATAAGTAGCTACCCATGTTGTTAACTACAATGGTTGTACTATATATAATTAATATACGTGCTAATCCCAAGTTGCATGGCTATCATTTTCGATACTGGCTATTCTGTCGCCATCTTGTTTTCATCGATAACTGAACATGTGCAAATCTTAAACACGTATTGTACCCAAATATAAGTCAAATCACACACCCCGCGGAACTTTTCTAAAAGACCTTCCCCCCGAATAAACCCCGCTTGCAAACACACTTAGCGCGAAATTTATCGATGTCTCATTGACGTTTCCGATCACTGAAATGCCCTCCTATAGTTGGTTGCCACATCACGAAACGTGCGAATTTGAATTCATGCGCTCACGTCAACCGCCGTTGACAAATACTATCGTTCACCGGCGATTCTGCCCGGTTCGCATACTCAACTTCGCCCGAACATGCTATCCCTCGTTCTTTTTCCCATCCAATGATTTTTCTTCATATACACTATTCTCCCTCTATAATGTTGTATATAATTATTTTAATTTCAATCACCAAAAAAGTTTGTGCTTTAGCTCCTAAAATGTCACATCGCCTTTGTAACTGCAATACTTTAACGACCAAATAACCATTCACTCTTATATTCCCACCGAGTCATTGTCGTGATTATCATCGTCGGTCGATTCGTCAGAATTCGGTATTAAACGAGAGAAAACAGGGTCGGAAGAATCCTTGCCAAAATGTTCAACCGTTTTTCATTACGACAATTCTATAGTTTTTCTCTTCTCCAGACTTTCGTACGATGTTCGTCCATTTCATAGATAGCATTCATGTCCGCCACCATTTATATGACGATCTTTTATTTCGGTCGTAAGAGCCGTCGAAAAAAACGACGCAAAAAATGCTGAACAAAAAATAAACAAATGAGAAGAATAAGAATTGAAAAAAGAAAGCTCTAAAAAATTCGTCGCAACCACATCTCTTCTTTCTCTCCTCTATTCTTTTCTTACTCATTTCATGTCATCCCACCTACTCTATATACTGCCAGTATGGCTATGTGCTTTATGAAACATCGTATTCTCACAATCTTATCTACGTACTACTTTCTAATCTGATGTCAGCGAAAATGTTGGAATCGATATACCGTTGCAGGTGAAGGAGACTGCAGCGTTGTAGATGAGGACTTAGTTCTACTTGTCCCTCACTTCACGGGTAGAAAAGAAAAACATACCCGGCAACATATATACAAGATACATAAACGCTTGTATATATGCGAAATGTTTTCGTCACTTTTGCTTGCGCTTTTTAGAGTCACCTGCGCCGCTCCTCTCACTTAGCATCCGCTTAGCGCTTCTCTGATAATAATTAATAATAATAAATCTCAGTAGCTGGAGTCCCTTGGCAAAGCCGGCATCATACAAACAGTTTATGACGAATGACAAGACTCGGCGAAAAATAAAACAGGAACTGGAAGCGGATCATAAAGAAATACGCAGCAAGATCCCCCTGCCTGTGCCTGTAATCTGAATGAATGATAAACCTCATGACCTATACTCAAGACGACCCATCGTACATAGAACACATTTATACTGTACCATACACAATCATACCGTTAATCTGTGAGCTAGCACAAATGCGCGGCATTTTCGAAATAGCAATTTCTCCTTAATTCGTCACCACTAACTCTTTTTTTCCACGTTCTGTTCAACACAATACAACACCACTATTACTTAGAGAATATACAGCTCATGGGAAGCACACAGTGCGTCAGGTTTACTTGGCCGTTCTGTAGCCGCTTAGAATACAGTGTTACCATTCGACGCCGTACCCTTACTTTCATTTCATGTAGCCCTTCATTAATCCCCGTAAACGTTTACGTCAGTCAAGCATACTCATTCATTCGCATACATGCAAGCGCATAATGGTCGTTATGTACTCGCAACCTCAATAAAACTTGCCTTGTATGATGCTGATTACTAATGAAGTTCGACTACGTATTTTTCCCCGGCATATAAGCACAAATTTAATGGGCGGCCAATTTCGCTCGTAGTTTCCGAACTGTCAATGAATTCGTCATTCAGTAAATCTTTCTTTTAAACCGAATCCTTATATTCGATGAGTTTGTCACGTAGCTCAATAGCATCCTCGAAGGTCTTTACTCGAATTAAGAACATGGTCGGCGGATCGGGTTTATCGTCTTTAGCTTTCGGATCCAATCGAGGGTTTGGCACACACATAATCGCGACGTTGTTTTTACCAACATGTTTCACTGGCATATCCTTCCCTGTAATTGGACATAAGTGATGGCAGCTAGCTTATATCGAGCTTGCTATGCCCTTCTTTTCGATTACGTGAGCGGTCCGGTCTACAGATAGCTAATGACTGTATATTAAAAGTCGAAAACGAAGCTAAACCACCTAAACTGGTTGCACCAGAACAGGCCCATATACGACCATGGTACATTCTTTTATCATCACTATAATCATCATAATTTAAGACACGATATTTGCATTTCGGTAGCAATCAAGAAAAATCTTAACTGTTTAATTTTTGAAGCTGAACGGAATAAATTAGCATTTCGCTCACCTAGACGAATGTTGAGTAGCACGTTTCCTAATGTGCTTTGTGCTCGTACGAGCAGCTGATAGCCTCCGCAATCCAACTTCTTGATATGAAGGAATCCAACACCCTTGTCTGCATACTGACCTTTTTCGTCGGATTCCGGCTTCTTGTAGAACAGCTTCACCTAAGGCAAACGCAACATTAACAAGAAATATTTACCGTCGAAGCAGAGCAAGATTTTTAGCATCCTGTTGTCCTTAGCCTAGGCCTAATACCCTAATGATAGACGTTGTATATTCACTAGTTCTGATATAATCAGAATTTGTTGGTGTTATTATGTGCATAGAATAGTCATATAAATGTACTGGTGTCTTTTTGTAAACGCCCGATCTAATGGCTACCTTTTTCATGTAAAGTGACCCTTCTTCCTCATGCGTAACCTCAACCTTAGGCGGAGCTTCCTCTTCGTCGTCATTGTCATCTTGAACTGCTGTTGTGGCTGGAATGGCCGAATTCGACGCTGAAATAGTTGATCCAAACTCGAAGCCGGTTTTCGCGTTGAATGCGAAAACCGGCTTCGACGTTGTCGCCTTTTCAGCCGTTTTATCCCCGGAGCCAGCTGTGAGCGTACTACCAAATTTAAATGTGACTGGTGGCTCTGTACTGGCAGTTGAAGACGTTGGGGCGCCAAAGACAGCAGATGAGTAGCGAAATACAGATTTAACTGGTGACGAAGCAGAAGATGACGCAGCCTGTGATGTGCTCGGGGGAGCTCCAAACGTAAATTTAACCGGTGAATTTGCATCTTTCGCACCACTGCTGCTACTATTACTATTCAGGCTGTTACTGACTGTATTCGCCGGGACACCAAAGTTAAACCCCGCACTTGGCCCCACGTTCGAATTGCAGTCGGTTGATGCCTTAGGAGCAGTCGTAGTAAAAGGAGTCGTTGCCGCTTTAGCTCCGAAACTGAATGTGATCTTGGGTTCGGTATCTGCCGCTGCCTTCGAAGTAGTGACAGCACCTGTCGATGTTCCAAATCCACCAGTAATGGACGTCATTGAATACGTCGTGCTGATGTTATTATTGTTGTTCTTCTGTTGCCGCTCCTCCTCTTCCGTAGTTAAACGTTGGAAATGCTTGATGTAGTCGTCGAAACACGGTGTCAAATTTAGATACGGTCCACTATCCTTCATCAGACGGTCGATAAACTTTTGAATATCTCGATTCAGCTGGGCCACCTGGGGGCAAAGTTAAGACAACTACCGTATATGCGAATGCCGCGCCTACAGGCTGTGAACACGTGATAAAGATAAGAATGTGCTTAATCTTAACGAATGCATCTGCAATTAGTTTTCACCAATTATTTATAATTGTATATACATGGGTTAGGAAGACGATAAGGCATTCGAGATTGCTATCGCCTCTTACTTATCAAAATTTGACTTGCGTTCGAGAAACTACCAGCAAACTGACAAAAAATTAAACCATAATGTATTTTTTTTACCCCATTGAATTTAGCGTGTAAGTGTATCCACTGGTTAATTATCTAAAAAAATAATTCAGGGAAACAGTACCGACCGTTTTTCCGCAAATGTTTGTCAAAGCGCTACAATCTATTTGATTTATTTATTAATAAAATTTCAAAAAAGCTCTCAGCAACAACAGCAGACTGTTTTGTTTTCAGTGACTATAGCAAAATAGAGCTCACCCAAATAAGTTGGGCAACAACCCCATAATTTAAGCAGTCAAAGTCCTTTAATCAAATAATTTTGCTATGTGAAATCCGATTGGCAGAACTTACTGTGGTGATACTTATTAAGACTTTAATAAGCCAGAAATTGATTGTAAGGAGTTACAGGAAGAAAATCCCTATCATAGCGTAATTAATCTAAGCTCTCTGAAAAAGGCATGCGTTCAAACTAACCTTGAAGAGATATTCGTCGGATGTTCGGCTGTTGGAGTTTGTTCCATTTGAGTTGACAGCGACTGTTGGCACGGAACTGGCGGAACCCCCGTTGTGGTTGAAGCTGAAGCCGGCGAAAGGATTTGGACGTGCAGCAGCGTCATCTGTAACAACCACCGTTAGAATAACGAAGGTGAAATATGAATATATTAAAATACGGATCATTATTTACGGCATCGTGTGAGCGATAAATGGCTATGAGCAACTAGGATCAGAAGATACTAGAGGAGCTATATAATACACGAAACCCAAATATCTGTATGAAGTTGCTAACTGCATTCAGGGAATTAGATTACGCAGTTTGCACTAGCTACAGGTTTGAAGAACACACGAATAGAATATAAACAACTCATACGGCGTCGCAACTTATAGCACTGGACTATTCAGTTCCGTCAATAGAATCATTATTTCAGAGTCCAAAAGCTCGTGTAGATATAATCCATTAACTACTTATACATATGCTGGGCGTTTTTCAGACAGGGAAAACTGTAAAGACTTATCTTCTTTCACATAATATCTTTTTGTACTGATATCCGCCGACTGAATTAGAGCTTTTGTTCTTATTTTTTTTAATTATCAACTTTTTAAACGACTCTATAAGGGATAAGAAAAATGTCCCTCCAGTTTTTTATCCGTGCAATAACGACAGGACAACACCCGGTGACGACTAACGTCACATGTGACATTTGTTTATCATTCTGCTGATTTCCAGTTTGTGCCTTAAATAAAACACGTCATCTTTTGTGAGTCACCGAAACAGCATAAAATCATTAACGAAACTTGAATAGCACCTGCATTATCTTTACATTATACAACTGAAGTGAACATTACCGGTTTAGATCAAAGCTGCAGACGGAAACCCCGCTTAACATTGGACTGCTTATTTAAGGAGAAGTGGTTGACTAGCAGTAATATATCTATTAGGTGTTGTAAGACACAACCTCCGAACTGCGTTTTGAGCGTAAAGTACCATAAATTATCGATCATTAATTAGCGACATCAACGAGCTTTTCAGAACTGTTTGTGGATCAACATTATATCTACAATCATTGGTAAGTGCCAATTGACATTTTTGTCAGAAGAAGCCTAACTTGAACGCTTTAAAAAATAGACGCAACCAATAAAAAATGTCTACATACAATAGTACAATGATAACGTGTTCGCCTACCCTAAAGAGACGTGATGGTTTAGGTTCACATTCAGACGTAAACACACTTCGTTTCGTGCTGCGAGCCAACACTCTACAGGATTGTCTCACGGTGATTAAATATTCGAATCATTTATTCTAAAATATATCGTACTATTTAGAAAAAATATATCGTATCATCATATTTTGTACTTTTTTAATGTCATTGTAACGTATTGAGAGTTTTACTCTAGTTTGTTAACTTGATGCCAATGTATGGCGTTGGTTATTACTCTGATGCATCCATAATGTGGTCGCTGTTAGATTAGAAAAAAATGGGACATTATATAAATAGCTTATATTGAAACAAATATGTGGTATTTGTCATTTGCGCATTCCTATTTTCAATTATGAAGATTTTTCTTTTCAGAAAAATCAATTAGCAAGCGAAGGTAGAATAATACAGAAATCTAAAGGGTAGGCGGTTTCTTAACCACACTAGTGCAAATATTACACCGGACTTAAGCTACAGTCTCAGACCAAATTGATTTATCGCAATATGACATAGCGTTTCGAACCTTCGTTGTCCTAGTATGACACAATGTACTTGCGATAGGCTTCAAGGACACAAGTTTTGCGGAAAAAGTTTTCTCCAGAAATGATGGTATTGGATGGAGCATTTATTTTAAAAACGTCCCAAGCAGGCTCTATTGGGTCAACTCTTTATTAGGTGGGGTTCACAATCAGTGACGCCCATATTGCAGCGTCTAAAATTGATGACCAGTAATCATAATCCTCAGAAGGTTCCTATTTGCATACACTTCGTAAGTTTACGAGAAAATTAGTACTCTATTTATCCTGACACCTTTAATGAACCTGGAGGATCTTATGAGATCTTCCATGGGTGAAACCAAACCCGTATAGCACTAGAATGATGTTCCAGTGGTGTAAACATCAGTATGAATTTATATACTACACTAGCGATAGTCAATACAAAGCAAATTCTTGGATGAGTGACGGTAATTATTTTTGTTCCGCATTGCAGATGTTCTCTTAAAATGTTTCCAGATTCAGCTGGAATAGAGCAGACGCACATAAAGATCTATTTTGCTACTTTAGAGGTGGCTTTTCCAATTCTCTGCCAAGCCCGCCTCTGCTTTTTACACGTACTATTTTCCAATAGCTACAATACCTTTATAACGAATGCTGTATATATGAAATCAGCTGCCTCGCTTCAGAACCTAAGTGCATACTATAAAGGCATTTCTAGATAAGAGGTTAGTCACTGAATCCACTATTTGGAATTCCTCGTTATTTACGTTAGCTCAATATATTTACGGCCTAGTGGATTTAAAGGCAACAACGTGCTTTCTCAAGTCCGTTACATTTTCAACACGTCCTCCTCTAAGAATGGAAAATATCAGCGAGAGGGCTCGTGTTGCTGTAGAGTCAACACATTTTCTAAGAACACACGCTAGAAAAACGGGCGTTTACTACTTCTAAAGGAAGGATTCGGCACGGGTACTATTCGATCTTTACGAAGCATCATAACAATAATATAAATAATCACATCGTAGCATCACCTAATCGCAACATTCGCAAAACCCATTATCTCTCCCTCCAATTACCTGACTGTGGCAGGTTCCTTTTGGCTCTACGAATCGTCCTTTTTGCGAGGACATCCTCAGAGGCGCGCTCGAACACTCCCGCTTCCTCGGCCGATTCATCATCGTCCCAGTTTCTGTCATTTAACTGCTTTTCTGCGCGACGTTTAGCCATATTGCTCCGCCGGGTTGTATCGATGGGCCCAAAGAATTCAATATCACACCGTTGTTCGGCCTGCAAACGACTCAGGAGTTCGCCACGGATTTTTGGCACCACCTATGTACGTATTGGAAATATTATGGTGATCGTTATTTAGTAATGTAATTCTCTTTGATGTTTGCTACCGCCACTTTTACAGCTGCTGTCGTTGTTATTAGCCTACTATTGGGCAGGGGCAGCATGCGGCTGTACGTCGCCACCGCAGTAACGCATGAACAAGATGCCTGCCACACTCAACGGGAAACTATAGGCGAGCCCACTAGACTCCTACAGCAGCAGTGTTCACCTTCAGTAAAGACCAATCACTAAGTAAGGCGACGAACAACATCTATTGATATGGACGACTATTGGCACGGATACACGAACGGCACGCGACTGTTTCTCACTTTTGTCTTTCGAACACGGCAATCAATTAGGCTGCGAGTTATACCTACGGCGGTAGGTAACGAACAGGCGGGATTCGCACATCAACGTTCGAGGAGGTACGAGAAATATTTTTTATGTACGAGCCCGGCAGCGCAATCGGTCCGCCCAACGATCGACGTAACTCGGTGATTAGAATCGATTCTAACCTCGTTTGCCTAGCCGACTTTACCCTTACTTTGGAGCCTACGACTCAGGAATCATCACACGCTTTCACCGAATACGGCAGCACGACCTCACTGCACCGAAAACGCAACGGGCGAGGCTCTGTACGCTCGCTCGAATCTACGGCCACTGGTAGCAGTACACATGAATACACGAGCACACACTCACCACTACCCACAATGCTGACATCAAAACTACAACAGCTAGCAGCAGGAGCGGCGGTGGCAGCGAGTGGCAGCAGCATGTAGTAGTCACCGTCGCAGTAATGTGGCCCTACCACTCGTCCGCATACACAGGAATATTCAGTTGGAGACAGAGAAAGATTGTCGGAGCCAGCGAAAATCTCTTATCGGAGCCTGATTTGATGATGTGTTTGCTTCAAGCCGACGGTTGGACGGCAAGCGACTTTTTGTCAGAGCCAATAGAGCAGTGCGGGTACTAAACAAAAGCACGAACAGCTAAGCGCGGTAACTATAGGCGACGGTCATCCCATATTCGCCGTTTACAAGGTCCACCTATTAATGCCGTTTGCGAAGAAAGGTTTCCTATGTTTTTGCTAACAAAAAATAATATTTCGGCGCCATCTTCAACTAGAGAGAAAATTATTCAATTCGATGAATTGGTCGGAAGTCGTTTGGAATACAGCATGATCAACTGGGTGACAACATGATGACTGATGATTGACGATTACTCTATAATATGTTTGGCAGAAACACTTCGTATTTGTTTGTAAAATATACACGACCACAACATACATATGTGGGCGAACGATGGTAAATTCATTCTGTGTTTCCGTGCTGCCACTTGTCATATGGAGTGTGAAAAAATTAATATAGAGCGTAGGCGCAGAGTATGGGCGGCCAATCCCTAAACGATAATTCGTGGTGCGGCTGGTGTTTTTGGTCAAATTGTCGCGCGGGCGCCGTCGGAGCCGTGGTCTGTGGCTGTCCGCGAATGGCAGCGGAAGAAAAAACCTTAGGGAGCGGTATGAGCGATAGCAGCAGTAGCTGTAGGGCAGAGTCGCTGATGCATTTGTGCTATGCTGGATGCGGTGTCGCTGATGTGAGCAAGAAACAGCCTCCCGTGACGATCGAGTGTTTGTGAATTTCGTGGTCTGACCCTTTTCGATCTAAGTGGACAACGTACAGGTCAGTATACGTGTTGCAGTACAGAGTAATAGTGGTACTGCGGCGGACGTGTGCTTGTGATGTGTACGAATGCTCCTTCTTGTACAGATGACTTGATATTAGCACGAATATCTGATGCATAAAGATACATAGACGAGCAGAGACGTAGCGCTGGGTGTGTTGGTAAAACACACTTAGGATTTCGTGTCATAGAACTTGGGTTCAATTCGGCTGTTCAGTAAATAGTCTACAGCAAAATAGAAAGACGCTAATTGCAAGAGTATACTTGTTGACAATAAGAACACAAGTAAGCGATGTAACCGCATTGAATACAACAAGCAAATCATAGGCAAACACCTCTCGCTAAATCTGCAGTCGCCATACCAATAGATTTACTGCCATTTTATGACTTCGTACTTCGTTTTTTCACCTACCCATGGCACAGCATGAATGAAATAAATATTTAACCATGTGAATCCAAGAAATTACCGTTCATTCGGTTGAGTAAACAACAATTAATAAAATATTTAGTTGAAGTAGCCACATGAATACTCTTGTGATGGAGTACGTCAACAAACAAGACATGTGTGGTATGAATATCAGGTAGACAATAAGTGCGTAGTTATTATTATTAATGGTATTATTTTTCAAATTTTGTTTGTAATATTATTATTATCACTATAAATCGCTAGTTATTTTAATATTCTATTAAAACCAACTCACATGTAGGCCTTATTAGTTGCAGTTTTCAAAACTACACATCTTTCCGTTAATAAAGTATGCACCAGAAATAGAAGTATGATTGTGATTTGTATGAACGTAATCTCTCGTGTGGGTTTTGTTTGATATTCTGTTGGTGTTCATATATAATATATGGCGATTTTATATTATAACCGGTTAGTTGCTGCCATTGTTATCCCCATTACAAAGGATGTGGAGTCAGCCTCCGCGGTGGCCGCTTCAGGCCGCCCATTACCAGAATGTTCCCCACAATCAAGGTGAGTTCGAACAATAGTACCGTCGTTGTTCGTTTCCGAAAGCATTAAAACGGTTAAAGTAGAAGCAGTAGTGCTAGAATAAATGTAGAGTCTAAATTATAATTAGGGCTTCTTTACAGTTAATTTTGTTCGTACTTTCCTGTTCTGTAGAAGTTTTGCTAGTGTATCTGGGAACTTCTCGTCCTCTAACGATGTATCCGATCTATTACACTAATGAGAAGTTTTATCGTTGTTAATATTAAAATGGTTTATTCCATTAACGCTCAAGCTTTCGAGACACTGGAGGCATTATCAGGATGAATTCAGTATGATAGCACGCTCGATAGGACTTTCTTCAATGTCTGTATTACTTTCGTTTATTAACGTTTTCTTGAAGGCTGTACGATTATTTCATGCCGATATGTCCAAGTGCAAGTTTTAGCCTTTCAACAAAAAAAGGCCGAAATAGTTTAGTCTTACATTCCGATCAGACTTCCTCTGTAAGACATAAAGGATTTTTTTTTTTGTTTTTAAAGGTTGAGCAACTCCTTTGCGTGATAAGATCATCTTCATATGATTTTAAATATAATTCGAGGCTCCTGTTCTGATTCAATCTATCCTGTGAAGCTGCATCGTTTCATGCTATTAACTCTACTTCTAGCATTAAAAATATATATATTTTTTTGCTCAGCGTATAACCTTACTATCAACGATTTCCTGCACATTGCATTTAGGCATGTCTATTAATTTTCGTTTACTTACGAGGCTTTTACGTACTGCAATTGTGTTTCAGTCGACTGGGCGAGCCTAGCAAAACAATGGATCTCCATGCAGCAGCAGCAGGCTCCACCGCCGCCTCCGCCCCCACCGGACCCACAGCCACCGCCACCGGCGTTAGGGCTTCCTTGTTTCAATGTCGACGTCGAACGGAGAGGAACCCCCATGCAACCTGAGCCACCTGGCGAGGAACGACCAATGGTGAGCAACTTCCCGGTGCTGTCCAACGGCGCACTCTATTCTCTCAGTTGCGGTTAAATTTTGCGAAAAAAAATGTCGCTAATATCAATTTTAGTATCTTATGTTATATAGTCGCCAGTCGGTTCGATTGATTATCGTACCCAAACCCGTGGATGCTTTTGTCTAGTGATCCCGTTTGCACTGGAGGTGTTAAAGGCTTTCTTATCATCAAATCAAGCTGTACAGGGCTTCGAACCTAAAAGCATTGTTTCATTTTTTTATTCTTTTTTAACCTTTCGAGCTAATCCGCCGATAGTTTTTATTTACACATAAGCTAACTTCGAGTGTTCGCATTGTTCGATCTCAGGACGTTTGGGGCCAGGGCTCACCGGGAAGCAACGAAGCTAATAGTGGTGCCGCTGCTGCCATATTTCCACATAGTCAATCTATAGGCGGAACTATTCCTTTTCCTCCTTCTACCAATGGTCTACCGCCTGTGGGCCCTCTAAGTGCTTGCCCACCGATGGGATCGATGGGTCATGGTATGGGGCCTGCCGGCAGCGCGATGGTTAGCGGGGATGACCGCTCTTGGGGACAACCGCCGTCTTTCGTTCAAGCACCACCTCCATCGGGTCGTCAAGTCGTTGATTACGGTCATGGCCCGCCTGCACAGCAGGCAAACCGTTCTCAAAGAGTCGTGATGGACTACGCTCACGGAGGTGGAAACACACCCGCAGAACGCCGTATCGTCGATTACGCCCATGGCTATGGACAGGGTGGGGGCGGCCCACCTAATCCGCCCTACGGATACGCCCATCCTCCCCACACTCATCACATGCAGCATCAACAGGGGCCACATCATATGTCTCCAGGACCACTTCTGCCGCCTGGCGTAGCACCAATGGTTCCACCGGGAATGGATACAACTGTCTCAATTGGTAAGTGCATTCACTGCTGATTTCAAAAGGGTTTTTAGCGGAGTATTATAATATCATCTACCAAAAACCTCAGATTTAATAAAAATGTGCTTGTAGGTAAACAGTACATTTGGGGTCGTTATTTGTTATACATTTTTTTTTATTTGGCAGACGCGGCAAAGCGAAAGAACCTACCGGCATGGATTCGTGAAGGTCTAGAAAAAATGGAACGCGACAAACAGAAGAAAAAAGAAGAGGAAGAACGCCGTAAGAAACAGCTAGAAAGGAAACGACCTCTTTGGGCTAAAGGAGATGAAAATGATGACGAGAACAATGACGCTGAGGGTGGCAGTAACGGTACCAAGGGATCTGCTGGTGGCGGTAACTCTACAAATCCGCAGGGTAGACAGCCAGAGTCCGATGAAGAGTTACCTGATGACGAGGAGGCGATCAAAGAGTCAGAGCTGATTGACGAGCCTCGTGACGTTAACGAGAGAGGTGACGAAGTTGGCCCATCGAGGAAAAAGGCCGCTACCCCGCCACCAATTTTCCTTACAGCTGAGGAAAAAGAGCAACAGTTTGCACTTAACGTTAAGCGTTTTATGACCGAGATCCTCATCACTGTGCTCACCGATGAACTTGATGATATTTCCGTTGAAGAGATACGTCGGGCGCGGAACCGGGTAACGGCCAAACCCAAGAAAGTTACGTCGGCCTTAGCCAACATTGTCGGCATAAGTAAGTCAGGGTTTTTGCTCGACTCTCTTGGCAACCGTGGTCAAAAAATTATTTATCTTCAACAAAGACATACTAAGTGGAATAAAGGAATGCAGGTTCACATACCTTTAACATCCCAAAGAACGCGAGCGCTGTCGTATTAAGATTATTAAACTATAAAATCACAAACTCTCATTATGTTGTTGATCTTCAGGTGGGTACTCTGATTCCGATGCATCGGATAATGAAGTTCGAAGTGAAGGTGGCGATGATTCAGATCTTGAGGAGCGTATCTTGACTCGTCGAAAAGCTTTTAGAAGATGGGAGGAAACTGCCATGCGAGAGTTGGAGGAGCGAGAGGTAGACCAGCTGAGAAGGATGCGTCGAGAAGAATCGCCAGATCCTAGCCCTGCTGATAGAGATGTTCCAGCAAGTCCGAGGTCTGGACGAACGCCCACGTCACGGAGCCCTTCGAGGTCGCGAAGATCTGCAAGTAAAAGTGTGGACGAGGCAGAATCAGAATCGCGAAGTGTGTACGAGGAACCTAGAAGCGAGCACAGTGAAGTGTCCCGCAAGATGGAGCATAAGAGCAAAGAAATCGATAACAATAATCGTGACGTCGATCAAGAGGAGGAAGAGCGGGGATCGCGTGAAAAGAGCAAGAAGGAAAAACAGAATGAGAGTTCATCTTCCAGAAAGAGAGGCGTTGAAGGTAGTTATGGCAGACACCGATGTTAATAATATTTCAAGGTAGTTTAGACTGATTTACTCCTGAAATAGTCGAAAGAGGTGTATTAAACCTTTTAGCATATGCTCCTAAGTAAAATCTAAGTGCCTTTTTGCTGCTCTGTACTTTACAGATGAGGTTCGCGAAACGGGTATCGAGCGAGCTCGTCTGTCTCGCGAAAAGGATAGAAAAGACAGTAAGGACAAGGAGCGTAAGGAAAGAAGGAAGTCTTCAGATGACTCCGTTTCGGATATCAGCAATCGGATCGACAAGCGAAAGAAGAGTTCCAAGAAAGATAAGAGAAGGTCCGATACATAAGGTTAAACCGTATTCAGCCTGAAATTTGGCGACCCTCCTGGATTGTTCGTACAGGACGTCGAGTGGTTGCGAAAGTTTTTATTTTGGGATTATGGTAGTTTTATAGGGCGAAAGGGGATAGCATTGTGTTTGTCCAAGTGTGTCTAGCCGATCTCCATTTTTCATCAGGTCTCGCAGCAAGGAACGTTCGAAAAAGAAGCGATCTTCGTCGTCCCGTTCTCGCAGCCAAAGCCACAGTCGGAGTCGTAGTCGCGAACGTCGCAGAGGAAGGTCGGGTAGTAGGGGCCGAAATCACCGACAAAGGTATTTAAAGCGCCTTTGGAGAAGCGTCTAACCAATCAATCAACCAACCCCCTGATGGCGGTGGCAACAGTTACTGCCTGCCGCAGCTTCTGAAGTCAGGCCTATCGAGTCCACTTTACACATTCAGATGGAGAGGCCGTTGGCTGGACGAGGTGGTGGCGGTTAGAGTGTTTTTTCAATGATGCTAGTTTTTGCGTTTTGCTTGTTACCGGTTGTGTTGGCTTGCGGATCGGTTGCATTCCGCGTTCCTTTTACAAAACTCGTTTCGACGTTACCGGGTTTCCTTCTGACATTGCTAATACCGTTTAACGTGGCCAAGGGTCAACGTCTTCATCTTGATCCAACTATCACAGTATTTAGGAGGAAACATTTATAAACATATCGTACGTATGGGCGATGATGTGTGTGCGGTCTACGTGTGTGCAAATGTAGGTCAAGGAGTTACGAGCGACATCGAGGCCGGGAACGAGATCGAGATCGCAATAGGGACCGTTTTCGCGAACGTGACGCACGAACTCGTTCGCGGTCTTGTGAGCGGCGAAGATCTCGGTCTCGATCGAGAGACCGGAGACGCGAAAGAAGCCGCGATAGGAGTCGCAGCCGAAGAGAGCGCAGCCGCAGCCGGAGCAGGGGTAGGGATAAGGGGGACCGGCGGAGACGAAGGTAGAGTGAGCAAGATCTGTAAAAGAGCGGTCTGCTCGTACGACCGAGTAAGGTGGAGAAGATATCAAGACGAGTGATTGATGTTGAAGGTAACAAAAACAAATGCTTAGTCGTTGTTCATCGATCCGGTGGATGGTGGATGAATGCATTTCGCCAACCAGCCAGCCATTCAGCTACAGCAGCTGTCGTCAAACATCGTGACGATGTGCAATCTCATCATCATGTGATCGCTATCTCACAAACATGCAGCTCATGACACATTCTCAGCTCGTAGAAAGGTAGGTTCCTTTATGATTTCACGTTCTTCTACTGGGTTGGCTGAAATCAACTGCATAGGTGGCATCAAAAAGATCAAAATGCCTTCTCCTTCTTCTGAACTTCACTTCTGAATCCGCCCCAACGAGCGGGTGAGCAAAAGACCCTTCGTGGGGAGTAGACGTCACATGACACGCAAGTAGGGGCGATGCCAGTGAGGTATGGGGCCTCCGCTGAGCCCACTGCTGTGCTTATACCTTCGACTGCTGCGTGGTTGTAAACGGGAAACTGTTTTCGGGGGAAGAACGGATTAATTTTGCTGAATTTTTAGTCCATAATAAAAAGTAATAAACTTGCTGAGAACAATTTACGCGAACAAATGGGGCAAAAGCGCTCATCTGGCCTACGGTTGATGAAGTCACGAACATCCAGTAAGCACAAACTTTCCTAGAGATTTTTTAAAACGTGGTGACCGACCAATACGTGACTCGTGGTCGTCACAGTGATATAATGGTGTTGTCGAAGTTGGTCGATGCTAGGGATTAGTTTGTGAATAGGTGGATTGTGTTTCAGCGAGGACGATGGTGAATGATACGAAGCGAATGCTGAGTGAGCAGCAGCAACAGCAATGCTGGGAGGCCAGCCAGGCTAAGTTGTCCGAATCTTAGCCAGAACAGGGGTTGGCAGAACGGAGATTTAGTTCGCCTGCTGCCTCATCCTTCACCCTCTCACCATTAAATGTACATAGTCATCAGCGACGAATGAACCCATCAATCTTCAAGCAAGCCGTTCATCGTAGTAACTCTCTGGCTGGCACGGAGGTGATAGCTGTATATTTTCTAGTTATGTCTTGTCTATTATTTCCTTACAGTATATAAATAATAAATTACACGAAATGCTTGTATTCCGTTAATAATAAAGGCTCAAAGCCCGAGGTTTCCGAAACTGCTCGGCTAATAAAATGAGTAATTACTTAGATACGTCGTTTTTTTTTATTCCTTCTAATACTGTAAACAGTGAAACACTTAGTAAGTCTTCGATGAAGGTTAAGGTTGTGTAGGATAGGGCGAGCCGCATTTTGGCCGCAAGGGCCTAGGCAGTTTTCGTGACACCTCGATAAATTCTCCGCCTAGTTTCTACTACCTAAATCGTGATATAAGGGACAGTAATAATACACAACATATTATCTTAATTTGTTATTTAGCACTCTCGCATTTTAATATCGTAACAGATATAGTAGTAAATATGTGATGTCGTGTTCACTGAGTCGCCCATTGGAACAAGAAAGGGTTAGTTGTCGCCGGTCAAACTCCGAACAAACTGTGCAATAAAATCAAAACGAATAGCACTCTCCGGGATGTTCTCCGTTTGATTTCCCAAACAGTCCTAAGTTGTTCCTCAGGCTTTAAGAAAAGGCGAAAAGTTAGTATAAAGGTTAAAGTGATTTAAGGGATATGCAGTAAAAAAATATGGTCGACGATATTTCGACCTCGTCGAAATATCGTCGACCATATTTTTTTTATTTTTCGACGATGTCCACTGTTCATTCGAGGTCACTGTCATTTCTTGAAAACGAGATTTTTCTATAGATTGCTTATCGGCGTACAGCCACCTTGACTGAAGGGGTGAATTTACTTTTAATTGGAATGAGGTACTCACTCACCTCAACTGAAGAGGAGAGCTCATTTTCGTCGGAATTGTTTATATTATTATGATTTCACTTAACTATTGTTTTCTAGATGATATATTTTGCGTGAGAAATGTGCTGAACTTGAGGTTAATTGAAACCCAATTAGTGAACTGTACTATGCGATCACCTAAATCGCACCAGATTTTTATTTTTCTTACTTTATGGTAAATAAGTATACGTGGAACTACTCGAAAAGAAGCTTCATGAGTTTAATTTCCTACATTAAACGGGACACATGCAACGCATTATTTCTTTGCATAGGTTTCCTTCTAGAAGGCTTTGCTAGTTTATGGTAAAATTAATCTCTCATAATTTCTTAGATCGAGGATCTCTTCTGCATCGTACCTAGAACTAGAAGATTGTCCATATTATCTCTTCCGATTGCTCATAGTGAGTCGTTTTTCCCGAAAGGTATTTAAGAGTATGTTAAAACAGCGGTAGTAAGGCATGTCATAAAGAAGACATTCGAGAATTAGCTACAAAAAATAAGGGCTTACTCTCGAAGAGTTCTTGTATTTGTGCTCCCTATCGAAAACTTTTATACCTTACTCCTTTCTGGCTACCTTGTTTTTCAATTTCTCGATCTCTGTTTCGAGTACACCAATTACCTTTCCTGCATTTGTTTAGTAATGGGTCTATAGAAACGATGCACCGGGCAAATTAATTTATGATTACGTACCTTTTTGTGTTCGCATGTATTTTTAGAAATGGCAGGCTGTGGATTAAGCAGTTTAGCACCTCAGCGCTGTGCTAAAAGCTAAGCTTTTATGTCGAAAATTGCATAGATCACTACTCCGTAGAGATCTAAGTAGAGATCTTATAAGTATCAGAATAACTTACAAGGTAACTACGAGGCACGACCTTCCTGAAGCTATGCCTCACTTTTCTGTTCTTTTAGGTCTTGCAGCTCTGATCATGACTAGTTATAATGGATACCTAGCATTCTTAATGTAAATATACGTTACTACAATTATGCTAATTACTATCATTATATACAAAAAACATCTCAATAAAGCCAGCATAATTAATACATCTTATTAGAGCCACGTGGATTGAATAGTTAGTTCAGGATAACTTAACTCAAACATCTCACGGTTCCTGCCAGGTTTCATTGTTATTCTTGATATACTTTAGTTTCCAAAATATGAGATTTATGTTAGGTAACGGATACTTATCATAAATTATCATACGCTGCGTTTAGAATTCATAATTAAGTAAACGACAATATTCTTTTGTTAAGATAAATTCAGTCAAACTGGCGAACTGCGCAGTATACAAAGAGGATATTTTCAAGTGGGCGTTAGCTTACGGAAGCGGCATGATTCTTTTTCACATTGACACACTGTATTTCGAAAATTGCAAATATGATAGCGTATGGTAATCAGATTTGTGCTGAGATCTCGTAGTACGTATAGCCGATGCGCTCTATCTCATCATCTCACACGATTGTTGTCGGTGCTGAAGAACTAGGTGGTGTTATCTAAGTGAGCTTGATAGGTTTGAACGTTTTCGTACAAGTGTCGAGATGAGAAAAGGAACAGATCCCACTTGGGAGCAGAACACATTTTAGTAGACGGCCTTGTTAAAACAAAGGCGCACAACGCGAAACTACTTAAATGTTTCATGTTTTTAAGTATGCAATCGCCAACGTAGATAGCTCAGAGAAAACCTCCAGCTGGTGTCGCGTAAGGTCGGTATTAAAAATCACTACAAAGCAGGAGGATTGTGTTATTATAAAATACAATAAAAGGTTCGTCTCGTATAATATCTTCCAGAACCAACTAAAAACCCGTGGATTTTATATCGGAGATACACTTCGTCGCCGACTTTACGAGGCTGGGATCAAGGACCGTAAACTTGCCAAGAAATGTTTAATATAAGAGAGGGTTTGTCAGCAGTCTGAAAATGCTTGCAGATGTATTATCGACATGTGGGGTAGTAGCCTGCCGGGTATTAGGTTTAAGATAGATAATACCGCTTTTATAAGCCAAAAGTTTTTCTTTTTAAGAAATCTTAGTATTGCGCAGTTGGCCTTCGGACTATTTCACTCAATTTATTCGGGCGTATTTGATCGACCACAGACTGTATTTTAATTAGATACATTAGTTCTGTCAATATGTCCGCAACAGGGATAAATCTACTTCAACAGCACCACGAACGCATTTGAAGTTGGTTCCTACATTTCATAAGTGTACACAAAAACCTTAATAATTAATCTTGAGCTTATTTTTTTTATAAAAACAAGTGGAGTTTTTTGTAAAGCGTCTAGCAGGCTTTCGTTGGCCTTGACAGTGCATTTCAAATAAAAGCTTTAAAGAAGGAATTAAATTTCTTTATTCAAACAGGTTGTGTAGCATGTATCGTTCACGGGGCTTCGCAGGTATTTATACTAATATGTTTACAGTTATTTGCAAAACAAATTGCTTTCTTTGCTTGTTGTCGGAAGCCAATAAAGTATTTGCGTCCAATCCTGATGCGACCTGATAATCGTCCTGCATTAATAAAGGTTCTCCGTTAAAAATAATATAGTGTAATAAAGAAACGCAGTGGCAGAGTGCCCAATGATTATTAGCAGAATTAAATCGGTTCGTCGCAAAATTACGTCTAGTCATATAAGAAACATTCCTATAAAAAACAAGTTTTTTACCTCTACGCTTTATCGTAGTAAAGGTCATGCCAGTTTACAAAATAAAAACCGTAGTTAACAAAAGATTCGTAAAAATGTACCCGTAGATACCAACCATAGAATAGAATCATTAACCATTTTATAAAGGTGTAGTCAAATCAGAAATGTCCGAGCCAGCCAACGAATGTTCTCTGTCTTCATCAAGTACCTTCGTACTTCTTCCTTGTAAGACTTTTAGACGACGAGACAACAAGAAGCTTTAGGAGCTACCTCCCATCCAGAAATATCATTACAATGTGATGACATAAAACGTCAAAGGTGGCACTACTCCTTAATAAGGGTGGAAGAAGTGCAGAACATCTACCTCTGAATGCCCAACCGGTGACTAAAACCAGTACAAATTTTCATGCAGAGCTCCCTGGTCATCAGCATCCTCGTCGTTTTCCTGCTCGGCAAACAGTTCGGCCGTTTCCTGTGCTGCAGTGAGTCTGTCTTGAGTCATCAGGACTCGGAATTCAATATTCTCTCGACTAAGAGCCCAAAAGGTTGCGGGCTTGAGGTGCTTGACTGTGTCAAATCTGCAAATAGCCGAAAATTCATATATGTCATATCGTTTACATGAAAATAGCTTGTGATGTCCTGATTGCTTAAGTGACGTGGATTATTTCGTGGCGTCGTCCACCTGTTTTTACGTTTAAAGAGTATATGGTCATACGACTGACCTGACGAGATAAAGCTAGCTGAACCTCTGTATCACAAACGCGTTGCGCCAATAGGTATAAAAATCAAATTAAATGCTACATCTTCATGATCGGTAGCATACCATGAAATCGTATAATGGGAAAAATGGTATTTATGAGAGGTATGTGTTTTATCCATATTGTGTTTTAAGGACAGGAGCTATATGGCTATCTATGACTGCTATCGATTAATATCAGAAGCTGAGCTACGCCAAACATTGTTTTAATAGAGCCTTAAGCAGTTGTTCGCAGAATTTATAGTGCAGGATATGAAACAATGCAGCATATGTGCATAAATACGCGTCTATAGTAGTACAAGTGTAGAATGTGTGGCTCTAAATTATGATCAGGATATCTGATGTATTTATATACATGATTAAACTTGCATGAAAAGGATAACTCACTTCCACCCCAGATGTCGATGACATTCCGAGCAATTACCAATGGTCCATGCATATCCAGGATACCATGAAAATGATTCATCTCTTGCCCCCTGATAAATTATCCGCCGTATTTGACCAACCGTCAACAAATTATGCACATAACCCACTCTGTTTACAAATGTGCCCTGCAAAGAAAAAAAAAAACAAAAATCACGTCACTGAAGCCATTTGTACGTAGTTCAGTAGTAATGTATTTACTTGGTAAATTTAAAAACTAGTGGTGGTGCGCATACATAATTCATTTCCTGCTATGAGTCAGCCACCTGAAGCAATGCCTAATGCATGTGTGCAACTTGAAACTTTTACTACATGTATAAAGCTTTTTGAATTCTTTGCATCCAATAATTATAGCATAAGCTCTTCCCTGACAAACACCTAAAATGTAAGTACAGAAGAAGAAGGGTCTCACTTTGACCAAAAAGGTTGAAATATCTGAATTCTTTGAATGATTATTGACATAAGCTATGAACTTAAACCAGCTTTACGAGTCACAATAAGTAATTACTGGCAAGTTCCGGCAAAAGATTTGACTTTAGATATACTCCGCTAACATATAGGAATAGCTCTCCACAAATTATGTTCATCAACTACATATTCATTGCTTATTCAATTATGCCAAGAGTAGGTCAGTTGTTTTACCTGTAAAAAAAAACTTACCTGTGCCCCGCTTCGTGACATTGAGATAATATATGCTTTGCTACTGATAACTTCATGGCAACCTTTACAGCAGATATCACAGTTTAAACTGAGGTATACAAGGGCCATCCGTAGTCGATCCTGAGTGCAGCTTGCCGCGAGTAGAAGTCGCCGCTCATGTGAATTAACAGGCGAGTTGGCAGCTGCCCAATAGGAAAACTTGACTGGATCCGTGCACGGTGGGATCTTCTTAAACAAAGAAGTTAGTCCAATAGAATCAGAAAATATGAGCACGCATATACTTGAAATACAGTACGAACGCATTCTTACCTTCTTCACGAAGGGCGCTATCGCTTCTGAGACTTTCTGAACTAGATATTTTTTGTCAAATTGGTTGTATAAGAATCTTGGCCATGGTGAGCAGGTTGTCATCAGACCGCGATCCCTTTGCCGTTCAAGCAGCAGCCGTTTCTCAGGGGATTGAAGTGTAACGTCTTTCAGTATTTGCACCTTTACAAAACGGAGCTGATGTCTTAAGAGTTCCTCCATGAGCTGGAATCTGTATTTAGACATAAAGAACACGATAAGGTTAATCATGCATTTATGTCTTTTCTGTTGATTATTTATACGGCAAATATGCAAAACTTCGCCTGCCCATATCGACAATTTAGGTAAGGAAAGGGTTGACTTGATCGTTCAATAAAAATAGGTACTTTCCATGATAACACAACACCAACGTGTCTTCCAACTAAACTTGAGGATACGCAAGGTAATTTGGGTTCGAAACCGGATGTAAATCCACATCGTTCCATGCAGACAGCCAACCGTCTGAAGCGGTGTTTAACCGCAGTAATGCACGTAGAATTTTATAATTTAGTGTATATAAGGTGCACAGGTACATATGATCGTAAAATATTAGTGGAGATTTTATTAAAAGATTGTAGAAAAAAATAATAGACGTCGATACCAAGTCACTTATGCCCTACCGATCCTGAAATGGATTGCTCCAGCTCTTTTTGTGCTCAGGAGAGTAATATTATCTCAGTGCGGGATTTATGCGTGTTCGATCGATTAAAATGGAAGAACAATTTTTTGTGTGTTTTCGTTGTTGAAGATAGTTTTCAAAAGAAACCTTTATCTACATTAGCGTTTTATACTGACACCTCTCTATAAAAATTAGCCTGATATCTTCGATGAGCAATCTTCAACGCACATATTAAAAACGTAAAGGTTACGTACTGCTTTATCCC
>NW_019213695.1:516104-533553 GCF_002532875.2 Varroa jacobsoni
TTCCGCTATAACTGTGAGACAGGGACGCGGCTCCGCACTGCCTTGTACTACTAACTTGTAGTTCCGGATCTCCGCTGTCGTGCCATATTGCTTCTGGCCTGGATGAAGCACGCCGAATAACTGATAATCATAAAAATATTAGATATTTCTACGGCTATGGTTCTTGCAAACATCATTAATCCATATAGAGTTAAACGTACATACGAAAGAGCCACCTTTTAAACTGAGTGCAACAGCTAAAAATAATGAGCCGCACAGTATTGTATATGACAATATTAAAATCCAATGCCATATTCTAAATTAATGCGATTTTATGCTTGTCGATGGAGTTCGCATAACAATATTAATATTGTCAACAACAGCTAGTCAAAAATAGTAGTACTTGAGACAGAAGCTTGAAGAACAATAATACCTGCTTTCTTTTGATAACGTTGCTTAATAATTTAATTTTTCCCGGATGGTAGAATTTCAGAGGGAGAGTTTCGCCAGGAATAAGCATTGGGAGCTCTTGAAATACTAACATTGACTGTATGCTTCCATCTTCCGTAAACGTCCTGAAGAAGAAGATAAACAGAACGCCTCTTATAATTGTACGGGTTATATGATGCAGTTATTTCAATTCGCATATCGACCAAATAGCAATATTATGTTTTTTTTCTATGTTCTATTTTCTATTAACCTGCCAGTTAAGGTCTCAAGATCTCGTCCGAGGTAGGTATGTTCCGTTGTTAGATCATTATCATATTCTTCGGCCTGAATTTCCTCTTCAGCTGGTTCGGCATCCGAGGCTTCGGGAACCATCTCCTCATCGCTCATGTTTGAGGCGTTCAAACCAATCCAAAGCCAACAAAAAACAGAGTTCGTGTCGTGCCTTGGATGAACTATAAAATTTACAAAACAGTTCAGCAGTTTGTTTTTATTAAATAAATCATTATCATCTAAAGGAAGTATGCAACGCCTGTATTGAGCTCCGTGATATCGCTGTACACTTTGAGAACAATGATGGATGAATATGATGTAACTTTGCTTATCGCAACGAATCTATTATTTAGCGTCTCCCAGAGAGTATAAATCTTCAAACAAATACGATTATTTTACAGTGTTGACATTTTCTCTTCTTAGTCAATTTTATTTTAGGCTATTGTTAATAGATTCTAACCTTTATATTGGTTGTAATTAAAAAAAAATGTTGGATTTTCTCGATGAAAACCTTTTCTGATCGGGCGAAATACAACACATTACTCTGTATAGCTTTAGAGAACAAGATTAAGCAGGCAATTTCGTCAGTTGTTGCCGAGTTTAGATCAGGAGGGCGGCTGCGTCGCAGCGGTGTCTTTCTTGGTAGTCGATAGAAGCGTTATAATACTAGGTCTTTATGTGAAGACCAAAATCAGTAACTTTATGAAAACACTACGTAAAATGGTAGATTTGTTCAATAGCTAGGGAAAATTGTTTTAGAATCAAAAGAATCTAAGTTAAGATCAAGATTATCGAAAGTGGATGAACTCGTCGCACTTTTTGTAACCTTCACCAATATTTGATGCCAACTTGCGCATAATATTATCCTGTATATATTATAGTTCTATTAAATGCTTTATCGCTATAACCACCTAATAAGGGACACTCTAAAAATTCTCAATTGGAATCTATATCACATATCATACTGAAATAAAATCCTATTAGCATAATCTTTATTTCTTTTATGTTGCCGTGTATATGTATATTTTGAAATTGCAATATGTAGATATCTATGCTACCTATTTATACTTATGACAAAAAACTGATGTTCTTCATTCATTATTTATGATCCTTCCTCTCTGAAACGTTCAGTCTGCATGCTAAAGGAGACAACGAGGTTTTCTGGTTCGAAACTCTCTCTACCTACGAGATTTGTCACATCTGAAATAGTTCTAACGCACAGTTTTTGCACAACACAGTTACTTTAAGTTATCCTCACAATTAGTTCATGGACAGTTCGACTAATATACGCGTTGTCCTTGCTCAAGTGCAGCCTCTCCCGCGATTCACAACAAAAGTAAAGCTTGCAATACTTACACTCTAAATATTGTCTCCTCCAGCTATACGACGTTTTTATTTATGTCATCCTGAATGGATGAATGTTTATTTACACCCAGTTTTGCAGCGGGCGGTTCCGTAAATTGCTTACTACATGACCGTCGATGCTTGCACCTTTGGCTTATAACAATAGTTCTGTTCCCAACACATATATATCATCGGTTTACACTAGTTGTAGCTCAGCCTTCCTAAAATAACCTTATATTTTGAATTATGCAAAACCTATAGTGAAAATGATAAACTGAGAATACTTTGCTGTCTGAATGCCCAACATGTCTCTCCGCATAACCTCCAAGCTGTATAAATACACATATATACTTTTCAGTTACGTTGTGGTTAATACTCAGATCAGAGGGTTTAAGAATTATACGCATTAAATACCCGCATTAAAAGACTTTAAATCATGCTCATAAATTCTAACTGATACTAATACACGAGGAAATCATAAGTGTGTCAAAACCAAATATACTAGGTTAAGTATATTTAGTTTCAATACAGTCATGATTTCTTTTTAGCAAGTATTTTGTACGTCAAAGTAACTATCTGAAGAGGATTTGAATGAAATAGCTGTATTTGGGTTTGACTTCAAAAATAAAGATATTTTCAACATGTTGCAAAAATTGTATGGTTGTGGTTCTTTGCTACTATGCTCCTAAGTTTTACACGCTAATTTTAACAACTGTCGGATGAGCCCTCTCATTTATAAAATTGACGTTCAACCACGTGGAACATAGATATTGAACATTTTATAAAATAATTTTCTAATTAAGCGGCGTTCGTTTCTATTTGCTAAATTCATAACAAAAATCTGATTTACATGTACGTGAATTTCTAGGGTATCTATAATTGGTCATCATCGTAGGACTATCTATTTTAACGCTACAGGGAACTTCATATCTCCAACGAATACTTAGCAGTTATCCCTGGCTCTAAGTAGAAGAATTATTAAAAAGTAATCTATATAATAAAAATTACCTATTATTCCGTCAAAGTTTTTTTCAAAATTAAATTGTTCTAGTGTACACGCATGCACTGAATATGCTAAATGATGCATGTTAGATGTAATAACCAATCAGTTACTGAAAACAACAATCCTCATATATAGTAATAGGCTGTTGCAGGTAAATCCGACAGACTTCGAAATTGAATAGTTCTTGAACTACGCGCCGCCAGCAGACACATTTTACTGATAAATACTTCGCCATTCTAGAAACTTGTGAGATTTACTCAAAGATAAATTAGTCCAAAACAAAGACATATTTCAGACTGAAAAATTAACGCTTAGTTGTGAAGTTTTTGTTCCCCGAAAGCTGCAGTACATGATTTCATTAAGGTTTGGTGAACACTCCAAATAATAAGGTTTTAAATGAAAGCGCACTATTTAAATGACGCAAACGTTTTGAGAGTAGCTATCGAAGCGCTGAGAGACAGTGAAGAGGTGACCGAATATCGGGATCCGAAGAACAAGAACAAAAACAAAATCGAGAATGCTTCCCACGAGAGCAGGGCTTCTAATATAAGGGCCTTGTCGGTCAAGACTGGAATTTCAAATATAATGTGTCGTAGAATTATAATCCAAATACTGAAAATGCAGAAACTGAGTAAGGACTTCACCCTCGTGAATTGATCCTAGACAAATTGGAACTACGTGTGGTGCACTAGGCCGGATTCGCTTGTAATAGGCTAAAATTTATTACATATTAAAATTATAAGCGTAGATTTCTATGTTCTTACTTTAGAATCCGCGTGTCTGGTACGCGATTTATTTCAATTTACCAACAGCAAAACGTATTCGAATTCTGCCAAAATAGATTAGAATAGACGATGGAATCAAAGGTCCCCCAGCACCGTGTTCAGATGGTCGCAGCTTACAGTGAGATAAATAAATTTGGATGACATCAAATCATTTCACTGATGTATAATGACAGACCGCCGCATGAACTCTAGCCAGAATCGGTTCGGCGATGATGTCTAATAGCCGCTGGGAAAGCTAGAATCAGCTGAGTATGAAGATGTGCTGTGCTTGCACTCCATTCCGTTATTAGGTGTAAATCCAACGGGTACGACACTTTGAACGTGAATAACATTCTGTTTTCATAGTCCTGTTAGACGGTGTCTCGAATCATGAATGGAACTTACAATCGATTTTCCTTTCCTACAATCGGATCAGAACATGCCACACAGAAGGCGCTTACGACGACCAACAAAAACTAGCGACTCCATATGGCTTCGAAGATCATCAGTGTCGGTGGGTCACTTCTATTCGAAGACCTGGCCACCCTTTCCACCAGATTTTAGCTCGGTATCCCAGAGGAGTCGCCACGAAGACATTCACAGGTGATGGTGCCACTAAAGCTCGCTGTTGCACAGAAGTGGTCGAACACGGCTACAACAAGTAGATACCTCCCAGAAGTAACCAGTGTACCTAGATAGTATTTAACAGGGACCTTTTAAATAATCCAAATGAATTAGCGTACAGGTGGAGTGAAGTGTGTTCAATCAGTATTAGTGAATATCGTATACCGGTGTTGTTCTTCTGTACCTTCGAAATGTATTAAGTAAATGTGAACATCATAGTTCGAAAAGTGAGCTAAAACTGATAGCTAACGATAATCAAAATGGATATGAAAGTACGTAAGGCAGCTCCTGTCAATAAGGAAAACAAATGTCAAGATAAAAAAGACGATGGTGATCTAACAAAAGAAACGAATGTGAGTGACAGCATAAATAAGAATAAAGCAAGAATGTTTATCGTTAAACAAAGCAACATTGCCATGTTTCCTTTTCTATAACGTCCGGCCTCCATGTATAGTTTGTCGTAAATTCTGTATCACAGTTCAGAATAAACTGGAAATTAGCGTGGATGTGTAAAAAGTACAATACACCGAATATCTAAAATAAAAAAATATCGCCCGATCGGCGAAAACGGTACACACTGTGCTGTAGGCCTTTGTTATCAGATAAGTCTCACAGCAAATTAATAAAATGCGTATATTTCTGTGGTGATTGATGACTTTACCGTATATTTAATTATTATTATTATTTCAATAGTTCTCAGAAAGCTTTGAATCCTTTTTGAGAAATTATCGTTGGATAACGTTTAAAAGCAGCTACGAAATAACAAAGAGCTATTGAGCCGTCTAATGTCATTCAACTTAATCAGATACTCGTACGTTGAGCGTAACACATTGATAATTATTAATGTATCTCTTCTCAATAAAATCAAAGCATACAATCGAAACTCTCGCTCAATGACCAACAATACATTTCACTTGGTGAATACTATGAATTTACAGGTATTAAAAGATGGGTGTTACCGAAAGGATGCTTTGCAAAATGATGTTGAAAAGCAGACTTCGAAGTGCGATGGATTGTTCTTCAGATCTCAAAGCGGCCTTTTCGAGATTCAGATCACTCTTGACGGACCGTTGATCGGGTTCTTCCTTATCGCTCTTGCTACTCGCTTATACAGACTCGAATACCCAAGAGCTGTTGTGTAAGTATTTTGTTGTTCTCCATTCAGTTGTCGGGCCTTATAAACTGCTCGAAACCGGCGACACAGAATTAGTTAAATGAATGTCTCTCTTGTTCTATCAGTAAATAGATTATTACTATGACCGCTTTAAGTTTGGCGATTTAGTACACCCCAGATACTTCCGACAAAGCCAGACTGGAGTCTTGCATTGTACGAAAGGTGATCTTAAAAGCTTTGTAAAGCCGCATACGTATGATACGTATGCGGGTTTATAAACGTACCTAGGCTAAAGTGTATCCTTATTTCAAAAAATGTTACAGTGATCACAATTGTCTCAAACACACGGACCACACTTGCGGTAGCTTAACACAGTTAATCAGACATGGCAAGCATTTGCATCTGATTCAAAGTTAACGTCCAGTGTTTTATTGTAATTCATGTAAAACTTGTACTTCAAAATATCGGCTAATGTAATTAGCAGATTTATTTATTGTCTCTTTTTCAGTTTTGATGAACTTCATTTTGTTAAATATGCATCTCTTTACGCTTCAAACACTTTCTTCTTTGATGCTCAACCGCCTCTTGGTAAGCAAATTATCTCTACAGTTGCCTACTTTGTTGGCTATCGGCAAAAGGGATCCCAACAGGGTCTGGAACGCATCGGAGGAGACTACCCGCCTGAGGTATGCGATATTATGAATTCGGAGCATTAGTGCATAATTTAGCCTTATGCACACTGCTTTAAGACCTAAATTCACCTAAATTCTAAAGACAGGTTCAAAATTAAGCTGAAGCTGAAACAATGAAATTCAACTGAGTGTTTTCTTTGCCTGTACTGCTATGCCGTTTAATAGATATTTTTTGATACACCATACAATAGTAGTAATTTCCATACAATCCGCTAACTGGGACTTCTAATGTTTTCGTCATAGGTACCTATATTCGGATTGCGACTTGTTCCAGCCATTTTCGGAAGTCTCCTCGTGCCACTGTCCTATCGAATCTGCCTTCTTCTCGGACTCTCAAAAGCAACTGGAACATTCGCTGGGCTGCTACTTCTTGCAGATACAGCCTTGCTGACACAAAGCCGATTCGTACTAATGGAAACAATTCTGATGTTTTTCTCTATGCTGGGTCTTTTCTGTGTACTTAAGTTCCGTAGGCTGCCTCGACGCAAATGGTTTGGCCCTAGCTGGTGGGGTTATCTTGCTGTAGGTGCGGGATCATTCGCATGTGCCATGTGCGTCAAGTACGTCGGCGGGTTGTCCCTTGTGTTAGGCGCATACATCTTAATTCGCAATCTGTGGGACATGTTACCAGACAAGTCATTATCAGATCGTCTTCTGATGCTGCATGCTCTGTTAAGGATCACGGTGTTCACTCTTGTTCCGCTCGCCATTTACCTATCGGTATTTTATATACACTTGAGCATTTTGACTAAAGCGGGCCCTCACGACACCATCATGACAAGTGGATTTCAGGCGAGTTTAGAGGGCGGGCTGGCGAGCATCACTAAAGGGCAGCCGAACTATATAGCTCATGGATCGCAAATCACTCTTAGGCACTCTCTTGGAAGGACGTGCTGGCTGCATTCTCATAATGAACTGTATCCACTTCGGTAAGCTGGATAACTTGAAAGAAAAAACACAGTACTGATATAGTTAATGGTTATATACGGAGATTAGACTAAGAAGAAATGGAGTAAAGATAGAACAAGATAGTTATCTGACGAAACGACCAAACCTAATTATCACGACATCTCGTTTTGGATATATCGATGTTAACGTTTAGGGATGCTGCTGTTCAGTACCCTCTTAACGTCAGGCATTTTTGGTTTCTGTATGCTGTTGGAGTGAATCTTCAGATATCCGGATGGACGAGGTTCATCACATCAGCAGCAGGTGACGTGTTATTCATACAAAGACGTGAACAACTGGTGGATTGTGAAGCGGCCAGACATTGCCGACCTTGTTGTAGCGGAGCCTATCGACCGCATCCGGCATGGTGACATCATACAGTTCGCTCATGGCATCACGATGCGGCTACTGAATTCACATGACGTTGCATCCCCAATGAGTCCAGCTTTTCAGGAAGTGTCCTGTTTCATTGACTATAACATAACACGATTTCCGCCACACACCAACTGGAAGGTCGTAAGTGTTCGAAAAAGAGAGCATTTGCCATGTCCTACACGGGTATCTATGTGAACTCTCTCTGTATTTAGTTGAAATAGTAATTAGTAGTTTAGTTGAAGTAGTGTTGAAAGGAAGCTGGCTGTTAAGTATTACCCTATTTTTTGTCGACCTTCCAATAAAGTAGGTAGGCTATACTCATTTAGCGGTAAATGCGCTAAGTCATTAGTTCCATCTGGGACTGTTCAATTATTTTTATGTTTGACATTGTATGGCTTGTATGCGAATAATTTAGTAGTAACTCGCTATGTGCGTCAACAATTTTGCTATATGCGTGTTATTTCTTTGCCAATTTTTAGGAAATTCTAAACAGGGATAGAATGGGTGACTACTGGCTAACAATACATTCGCAAGTTCGGCTAGTTCACGTTGATTCTGGACAAGCTCTTAAATTTTCGGGTAAACAGTTACCTGAATGGGGCTTTAATCAGCACGAGGTCGTCACCGATCGCTCGATCGAACAAGATGACACTATCTGGAATGTCGAGGAGCATAGGTAAGCCAGTAGAAAAACTAAACAACAAAAATATGGTCAAATACAAATTCTGTTTTGAATGAACATGATTAAATCTAGATCGAAAACAGGGAACGATAGGATCGTCCTTTTGTTTGAAAATATGCCGCTTTAAAATGAAACGTTAGCATTTTGTACACGCATCTATTAAATATGTTTATGAGCGCCAAATCAATTTACGTAATAGGCCAGAATATACACTCTGTTCCTTCGTCTGAGTGAGATTAAATGATATCTTCACGATAGTATCCGGAGTAACTATGTGCCTGCCTACTAAATTTCAGGATGCGATAATATTAGCCTCAAATCTGGAAAAAAACACTTCCCTTTTGTGGCCAACCTGCCAGTTGTTCTGTTAACACAGCTGCAGAAGTAGAGTTTGAAATATTTGTCATAGTTCAACTGAACTTACATTATGAGCCAAATATGAAACTATTTAAATCTTTATAATATTTGACTTCATGTAATTTTTAGATACACAAAAAAGAAAGACGAGAAAGAAAGGGAGCTGGATCTTGTTACCGCTGAATTTGTGCCGTTGGAGCCAACTAAGCTAACCTTCTGGCAGAAGTTTATTGAACTTCAGTATAAGATGCTCGTTGCTGATAATGTAAGTTAATTATGTAGTATCAACTACAAGATAGGTTGACTATGTAGACCAAATATATCTGAATGGTACTATCATATTTGCTCCATTCATTTCATAAATGTATCAACCTCGTTTCATATTGAAATTTGGAATTTAAAATATGGCATCATATTTTTAATGTATCAAAATACGAACGTTTCACTATCGATGTTTTTAGTTGCATGTTTATTGACATAATGTTTTATTGACTCGATTTAATTAAATCGCTAGGAAAATGTTGAGGATCATATATTTGCGTCTACTCCATTAGAGTGGCCGCTGCTTCTTCGAGGGGTTGCCTACTGGGTGAGCGGGGAATCGAACGCGCAGATTTTCCTTTTAGGAAATCCAATTCTCTGGTGGACCGGTTCCCTTGCTGTTCCTTTATATCTTGGCCTTCTTGCCGGATGCCTTCTCCGTAGGCGAAGACTGTGCTATGATATACCGGAAGGTGTGTTACCCTACTGTGAAAAATTCTGAGGCGTAGGTTTATATAAAGGCTGACTCAGTTAAAATAAAGACTTTAAATATTAGCTACATTAAATTTATGTATATTGTAGAATAAAACTATCAGTTTGCTATTATTATCAGATGTTATAAAGTCATCGATTACGAGAACGGGTAATAATGTCTCGTTCTCAAATCCGTTGCCATATTTCAGATATGTTTCGTGCCGTTCTATTGTGCGCTGAAGTCCTTGTTGGAGGCTACTTGATTAATTTCATTCCATATTTTTTTTGCGATCGTTCGTTGTTCCTCCATCACTATCTGCCAGCTGCCATATTCAAGCCGATGCTCATTGCAGCTCTCGTGCAGTTTACCGACCAGCTAATTAGGTAAGGACCAGTTACTCACAACTCAACCGTTCATACGCAGTTAGTTTCAGGAGGACTCATTTTACGTATTCCACTGTAAGACATACAAATCTAACTTTTCCAGATAATGGTATTGAAATTACCACGATTAACTTAATCTATTGTGAAATAAATCTAGGGCTTTCAATTCACAAAGCCTATACATGGATTGCTTTTCTGATTAGACACATTCTATAGGCTACCTAAAAACAATTTGGGTTATATATTTCGTTTTAGATCATTACAGCAAATCTGTAGAAGTACATATATTCCATTACATTTTCTCGAAATAAAATCTTAAGGACGACGGAACGTTTATCTACTCCAAGGTACCTTATTCTCTCATAACTAATGTTAACAGTAACGAGAGTGCACTGAACGGATGCTGTTAGTGTGTTGTGTTTGTACTCGTCACTAACATTGTTTTGCTTTTGCAGTACCTTTCTTAGCGGCACGCGTCATGCTTGGGTCTCACGAGCGTTTTACGTAGGGGTTTTCTCCTGGCTTTTATTAGTTTTGTGGACAGCTTTCCATTACGTGACATTCGCTTATGGCACGTATTCATTAAGTCCGCAGGACATCGAACGGTTGCGGTGGCTTGATTCGTGGCAATTCATCGTTCATCGCAGATAATCTGGAGTCTTGAAGCGTCTATGTTACAGGCTGACATGTCAATCATGACACAATGTGCTTTTAGCCCAATAGCTGTCGAAGTGCCTAGTAGTGTTTGGGATTTTATTGGTATTAAAAATTATCGAAGACTAGGTTATTAAAATTCAGCTAACCCAAACGGAAACCTGTCGCAGTAGTATGACAACAAAGTTGTATAAGGGACTAAGCGAATAGTAAATCTATGGATATATTATGTAAAAAAATTAGGTAACTCATCGTACCTCTTGCCATAAACGGAGTAGCTTACCGCGCCAAGCTCAACTCATTAGGTCTTAGAGAATAGTACTCAAACTGGCTAATGGTTCATTACATATGCTTGAGTAAACGTATGGTAGGTTATTTTTTGTTGTGACAGTTTTACCTAGTAGCTAGACACACACATACAAATCTAGTGATTTATTCATTCGAACACTGTAAATATATAACCATAATAGTTAGAATAAAAAAGTAAGTACATATAAATCTGCAATATTTACACAAATTAGCGGTACTTTTTCAAATATTTTACTAAATACAACTATGTAATGCTATTAAGTGTATAATTTCAGGAAAATATCCTAATATGCAAAAAATTACATCCTAAATTACATAAAAAGCATACGTTATAGTGGCTTGTGCGTTCTATTTTTTAGGTAGTCAGTGATGAACACTCCACCAGCTACTTTATAGAAGCTAATGTAGAAGTTGTATTCGGTATGGAATATCTACTCTTTCCGTAAACTTTGCTGCCGGTGAATCTTGACCATATGATTAAGCTATCGGTCATTAATATTTCGAGACGCCAGCTTATTATGAAGGCACGCAATACTTAATGCATAGAAGAACAACAGAGTCCAAAGACAAAAGGCAACATAACGTAAGTGATGACGTAGTGTGTATCCTTATAAATTGACTAGATTAATTTGAATTATTATACATTCACTCCTTGTCTATTTATTGAGGGTGTGCTCATTCCAATTCTTCTTCGAGCCAAACCGTAGCTTTGGTCTTTCTGGTTGCAATAATGATATGTTCATAAATATATAATAATAGTTCATTATGTTAATGAATACACAAGACTGCTGCGTATATGTTATATCTTTTACGTGTTCATCTATGAACTAAATTACTGAATAGAGACCAACCGCTGTAGTCTACAAAAAATGTACAGTTATCATACGGCCTTGCTTAGCAGTACTTTTGGTTTCGTTAAACACAATCAAGACCTGAACGAGACAGCTTTCGGCAGTTGCAAAGATTAAAAAACTGCCTGTCTCAAGAGTGGCCTCGTATAACTTTTTCCTTGTTTTCGTTAACCTCGCGCTATATTCTTCAGCTAGCGATTATGCAGCTATCACTAATCACCATTCAACAACTAGCTGATGATTACTCATCCTCGTAAAAACAGAAAATGTGCTCACGTTTGCGTTCTTCACAAAGTGAATCCATCTAGCTGTATAACTGTGTGTTGCTATATATATATCTATATAGTGTATGTAGTTGGCTGCAATATGTATTTCATTAGAACAGCAATAAAGATTGGCCTATTCTAAAAGCAATGTTTTCCAACACTGAGGCGACATTGCCTCTCTTACGTGACCTTATCAAAGTAGAGAGTTCTTCCGACGTCATCTGCTGTTCTGCCATTCTTTACAGCTGTCATTAACGGAGTCCCATCATACTCTTTTCCCGGTGTTTCTGGTACTGTAGATGTATCTAAAGGAGTAAAATGTGCTTCATGCCATTCGAAAGTTTCGCGATGGAGTAGTACCTGCTGCCCAATGAGTCGCGAATTGGATCCGGTGGGCGTTACCGAAGAGGACGTCGGACTGAGAGTTGGGGTCAATGGCTTATCGTTATCACTATTTAGACTCGTTCGTGTTCTAAGCGGCACTTGGTCAAGGAAACTAAAATCACAGGGCAGTTGAACACTTGCCGGTGAATCTGCTCCATCAGCCGGACAACCGGTCAAAGGCCGGGGCTTCTTACGTGGGGAACGACGCTGTGGTGTATTAACTAGTTCTATAATTTCAGTCTCTAATTGCCTTCCTCTGTTATTCTTATAGAGCTCTTGTTCGGTATTATATTGTGAGTTCGTCTCCTCTGACTCTTGAACCAGATACCGTGGAATGGCCAAAAAAAGTTGCATTTCATTTACTTTTTTTGGGTTACGAGGGTCTTCTGTCTCATCTGTCATTCTCGACGGAATTTTGCATGGATGGCCTCGTAGTATTGACTGTGCCTTCGGAGATTCACTACTGGTGGGGCTAATATGCGAGAAATTGGGGTTCTTCATGACTAATCCCTCACTATGATCTAGAATTAATTTTCGTGGACTTCTTCTAGCTGTTGGTGTTGTACAACCGGCAACGCCTTTTTCGTTTTCTGAGGACCGTGAAAGTTTATGGGTTGGCGATTTTTTTTCCAGTGGAGCTCTGGGGATAGTGGAGGAACCTTTTCTTGTTTTAGGTTCTCGGGAAGGCTTCTGTGCAGATAGATTAAGATTACCCACGTCACGAGATTTGTGACAGTCCACTTCTTGTGAAACTTTGTTCTTATGAGGGCTTTTCTGTTTGTTGCAAAGCTTGGTACTAGGACTAGAATGTCTTTGAAAGGACCTGCTTCTTACCCGTCGTTCCTCTGCTTTTGATTTCGATTCTAGCGAAGTTGCACGGCGTCGGGTGGATGCATTTGTCGTACGCGCAGACTTCCTTGGAGATCTGCATAACTCTTGAACTTTTTGCAATAAACTTTCGCTTTCTGATTCAGAAATTTCGCCATCTTCTTTTAACTGCTCGTATTCAGGACTTTGGTTTTGAGAAACACGCGTTTTCACATGAAACTCCACTGAAGATTCTTCGTAAACAGATGGTTTTTTAGAGTCATCTTCTTTGGTTGCGTTTGCACGGGCCTCGGTCTTTGGGGAAGTGCGACGATTCTTCATTTGGGGACTCACCGTTCTCCTGAAGTGTCGTTCCGACCTAGACAACGATCGACCGTCACTGATTTTCGCTTCATCTTTTTCAGTTTTGGTTGAAACAAGCCTGCATATACGCTCACGTGTTTTTCGCTCGTTCGTCCGCTGTCTTTTGGAATTTTCTGTCTCCTGCTCTACTTTTCGTTTTCGATTCGAATCTCCTGTATCGCCATGTTTACCATTTCTCCTGTAGGATATTTCTTGACTTAGCCTTTCTTCTCTTCGATTAACCACAGCTTTTTGTTCCCTTTGATTCTTTCCATAACTATCCCTCTGAGGGTGTTTATCGCGCTCACGTCGGTCTCTGCTGTCCCTCCGTGGGGGCCTGTCGGAATGCGATGTACTTCGTCTATGGCTATCTTTTCGTTTATCGTTTTTACTATTGTAGCATCTTTCATTGTTTTCTTTACACAGTCGAGACTCTTCAAACTCAGATGATTTTTTCCGTTCGCTTCCTTGACCTGTGGATTCCTGACTCTTACTGGAGCTTTCCGAAACCGCTCTTTGGGAATGCTTTGGTAGATAATTTCGAAGTGTATCAAGCTCCTCGCGCATACTCTGCCTACTGTCTACAAAAACAAATGGGGTTACTTTCTGGGAATGATCTGGCTGTCGTGGCACTTGTGGAGCTGAATGAGGCTCATAATTACCCGGCATTTGAGGAACTATCGAAGGCAATGGCTTGGCACAATCCTGCGCTAGCTTCCTTCGAAAGCACAAGGCATCGTACCTGCAAATGGAACGACCAAAGAGTTACCCGACGTTAGCTCTTACTATTACTGTAAAATAATTATTTGAGAGAATAAAACGTTTTGATTTCTATTGAAGTACATTCTAAAGTGAAACTGAAGTGTAATAAACAACAAATTAGCACAGCAACTAACTTGCTCTTTAATTTGCTCAGCTCCTTGTCCTTCAGGGTAATAATGTGATGCGACGATTTGTACAGGAGAGCGAGGTTTATCTCCAACTGGTGGTTCGCTTTTTTCAGTAGTCCGATCTCATGTTTGAGCTATAAATAATAAGTGAAATTATATGTTTTAGATTAATAACCTTAGATTAATAACCTGCGTTAAACCTTGGCGAATATCTCCACTACATGTGAATACACGACATGCATGGCAGCAATAAAACTATATATCAAACATAAAATAAAGCATATAAAATCCATTCATAGTAGTTACAAACCTTTTCTACTTGTATATGGTTAACCCTTGTTGGTGGTGGCCTGTTCTTATCCGGATTTCTCATTTTATTTTTGGCTGTTTCCTTGAACTTATTTGTGAGTCCTTCGTCCATAAGGTCCATTGAATCGAGGCCATCATCTTCATCCTTTTGCCTACTCTTTTTTGGGGAAGATTTTGAGGCAAGCTTCTCTTGCACCGTGGTATGGTCACTTCCATCATTGCCAGCTAAAGATGTTAGGTGAATTCTCTCTGGTTGGCTTTCAGACTCTTTTTTGCCTTGCTTTTTCTTGTTGTTTGACGACGCTGAAGTCGATGAAGACGACGTCGACAATGAAGACGATGATGATGAACTGGACGATACCTCGAGATCACCATAGATATCATCCTCCATTGTCTCCTACAACTCCTTTATTATTACTGGAAAAAAAAGCGGCGCATACTGGAAACGAAAACAAACGTATAGAGCTTGTGTCAAAATAAAAGAATTTCTACAATATTCAAGGTCGATTATTATTGCTTAGCTGAGTCTTGTAGGTTCATTGATATTTGGAAGCATAAATTAATGAACACGAAAAAAATATAAGCAAAGCAAATGTTATATCATCATGATACTCATAAAATGTTCAGTGAATGCTTTAAGAACCTAAAAAGAATGTAATCTCTAACAGCGAAATGGTGCATCTGTTGGAATTGCTCATCTCGTATCGTGTTAAAGTTAGGCGTGCTGACAAACATAATTGTTTACAGATCAACTGAATTATAAATTATACCAATTAGAAATGCTTTCACCTTTACATTTCGTTCTTGTTTTTCACAAACAATGAATCCAGCATGGTATTAAACAATTCGCCCGTTTACCACGAATAAGTTGGACATATGTCAATTTTATCCAATAACAAAAAATTATGATTGATTTTGTAAGAATTTGTCCAATAATTTTCATACTCCTAGTTAGCGCAGCTGCTTAGCGCGCGAACTTTTAAAAGCGTGTTTAAAAGCAAAGAGTCGATGGTTCGGGTCTTCCTTAGGAGACGTGTTACACGATTTGTTGTTTATTAATGTGTCTAAGTTTTACATTTTTTCGAATCATTCTATTCAATTTTTGGGATGTTGTTTTGATGCGTTTACGAGGCTAACCGAGATTTGGAACTACAATATTTTTGGCAATTGTTTCATGAGTTTATTTATGAGTTCCATGTAAAGTGAGGTCGAACTCTGCTTTTGTTTTGTGTACGCAAGTTGCAGTAACGTTTTTCAGAGTTCGTGCCATTTTGACATAAAATGCTTTATTACGCATTTTATGTTTTATCGATGTCCAGCCACTAGAGCAACTGTAATTCGTTCTCCAGATAGCATATAATATTCTTGTTTGAGCTTGTCTCTTCGTAGTAAGCGAGCCGCTAGTCTTACCTAACTACCTGCTTACCTCTTAACAAATCCCGTCTGTGATTAGCTTAATTATCCTTTATTGAAGTAACCACATAATCCTCTATTTCAGTTTTATCGTATTACAATAAGCGATTACTTTTCCTTTTACCCGTCGAACTCGTACAAGAGCTAAATAGATAGTTCCTGTGCTGATTGTAAAAACCACAAGTGCTATTCCACCGTGTTCTGTTTCAGCGACAATGGAAATATCAGCTGCTGCAGACTCCATACACCGTGTCAATATGAAAACACGAAGAAATACGGGAACGATGCTAGGGTAATTTTTTTTGAAGGCCTCGATCTCGGTTTTGACCGTCAGCTTTAGACGAAGTAGGTTTGAGTCTATAACGTCTCTGTGATGACGAAAAGACCTAAAATTAAATCTCACCGTTGCTAAATGCTCCACTAACAAAAACGTTTCCTCTGCATCAACCAGTACGTAATCTAAACAAAAGTCCACAAAAGAACTTTCTACTTTGAAGACACTAAGATCAAGTGCAAGACCACCATAAAATCAAACTTCGCCACTTTTCTTTGTGATTGGACGATTGGACTACGTCTAATAGAACTAAGCCACGAACATCTATTACTGCGTAGTTCACTTCATTGCTTTCTAGCAAGTTCCATCACTTCACTCCGGCAAAAATTTACGCGCCTCTTGTAGGCGCGAGAAATCAACAAAACACCAACAAACGAATGAATGAATGAATGAATTCATGTATTCAGGAATGTACTCATAATAGAACAACGAACCAATGACAGTCCTCATTCTACATTAAGTTTCAGTTCATGATGAAGCTGAGGCCCAATTAAAATAAAAAATACGTCAGGATAGAGTAGACGCTTTTTCACCAGCCTAACTGTCTACGGAGGATCGTTGTCAAAAATGAACTGCGATTGCTTGTTAATTATGGCAAAAACGAGTTATATACCATGTTTTACTATACTACAATTAGTATATTTTCTCGGTTTTTAATTTTTTCCCGAAGTTAATTTAAAACAAAAACGTTAAAACAAAGATATGGGACTATTTAGAAGACAAAGTAAAATAAACATAATTATTGTACGATCTTGCATTACCATATATTTCAAGAGTCGACCGAGCAAGACGATCGAGTATTTCCTTAAAATTCGTTTGTTTTATACAAAGCATACACTATAACTAAGTATTGGAATAAGATCAACGTGTTTTAAATTTTTGAGTGCTAAATGTTAGAACGCAATTTTAGATTACTGTAATTCTTATTGCAAAGTTTAATGGTCGCTTTTTTTAATCCATTTGTTTGTAAAACCTGTTTGTAAAATGTATATATATATATATATATACACGTTTCCTGTCTGAATATACTGTTCTTTCAGGCGATGAACATTTTTTGTGAACTTGGATAACACTACCTACAGCAGGTAGGAATTTAACTTCTGCGTTCAACATGCTAAAAAGTGTCTTCAGCAAGAAACCGTACAGAT
>NW_019213696.1:0-85159 GCF_002532875.2 Varroa jacobsoni
ACCCAATGAAGTTTAAGCTAACTTGCTTTACTTTAAAGTAGTAAAAATGATTAAATCATATATTTTATCATGTGAAGATAATCCTTTCATTTTCAGACATGTTATTAAAATCACTTTCCGGTATTTTTACGTTACGATTTTTTTTAATTTATCTAAAAGTAAAACGAAAGGGCGATATCTACATGTTATAAAACTTATTTCAAATATTCATAATTTAAATATATTGCTTTTAAATATTCCTTTAAAAAACTGTTTCAAATTTTAAGTCAAGAACCGACAAAACCGATTTTTCAACTAACAAAGGTTACCGAGCGAGCTATTGCACTTTTTTCATGGGCCAGGAATCACTTGATCTCTTACGAGGTACATACGAAAGAGTCCGAGGTAACCCTTGTTAAGTCGTGACTAATTATGGGTTTTAATGCCGCTATCAAGTTGCGGCGTAGAGCTACTTGCGTATAAATAGAAAACATCCTTGCCAAAACAATTACGCCGAATTCCAAAGAGTCGGAATCAGGGACCTGTTTGAACGCGCTTTCTTTGAATATTGGATTGAATATTTGGATGAACTGTCTGGGAAGATCCAAAATAAGTTCTGCCTTAACTAATGTTTATGTTGTGAGCTTGTAACCTTAAATCGCCCAAACTGTACCGCACATCAATTTCAAACATCCCTGTCGGTCGTGGCTACTAATGTAATAATAATAATAATAATAGAAAGGCGCAATAAATAGGAAAAACAATTTCCAAAACATAATAATGATATATGTGTAAACAAACCCACAGAATACTTAAAGCCCATACTTTCAGATGCTCATATTCGGCCATTTTTTTTTCCTATCGTACTACAAATTAATCAGTCCTTCACTAACGCCATATGTAACAAAATTGTCAAGGATACTTTGGTATGCCTTTGCCCCTACTTGCTGCAAAAATTTTTCTACAAAGTTTCCACGAGAAAGCAGAGATATGGTTAGCCAACTGCTAAGCTAAACAAAAATGGTATTCTTAGAAACGAGGAAAAAAATAATTACATTTCTGAGACACCTACTGCAGTCTTGATTTACATTTGTATCTATATCCATATACATCTTCCGCATCAAAAATGTTCGGCGATGTTTACGAAACTAATCTTTTTGTTATCTCTTCAATTGAACCGATATACCTATTTATTATTTATTTTTAGGTCAGAGTATATGTGGCTTCTCTGGAAGCTCTTTGAATAGATTTGCACGACGTACTACCATCTGATTAGTGTGTGTAGGACTGTCTCACTTTATGAGGGCATGTAGATCATAGTACATAGATAGGTCTGTTTCCGATGGTAACGGAGCGTTTGCAACAACCTTTTAGATTTATGATAATGTGAAGGAAGGGGACGGAGGGCTGGGCAGCTTTAGTAGATTACAGCGCTAAAGATTGAGCTCCGTCGCGTGATGTTCGGCTGTTTTCCCAGAGCTTGATCTGAATTAAGCTTCGCAGTAATTCCTAAACAAACGCGATTCAAGAAGCGTAACAGCTTTGCCACCTTATTGTCAGCAATAATCCGCAGGCGGGCCCCATAGAGCATGACCCTAATAACCGAATATTTACATGCACAAAAATGCCTTGACCTTTTTGTACTGTTGTTGCTGAGTGCTATACCTGTAAAAAAATTAAGTATAATATGTGACGGTATAGGATGTTTTAATTGACGGGAGCCAATAGTCCATTGTCATACTGCCCATGATGTCCTTTAGATGGACTTGAGTGTAGCAAACAAAATAAACCCCTATACTTTGCCCTACAAACTAAGTAACAGGCGATGGTACACGACTGAAAAGCTTACGTATAGATATAAGCGCACCGGTACACTATTATAATCAATTTGTCATGAAACTTACGCTAAAACTTTGATAAACAGCGTATGATAATAGGTATAAATCTATGACGAACATTATAAACATTCCTCTATAATAACTCTAAACTAAACTATTCTCGCTCATATATATATATATATATATATATATATATATATATATATATATACACATCATCGTAGGAAGACCGGAGTTTCATAACAATAAGAAAATTTAAGCAAAATTTCGCCCAGTTTCCTAATGGTTTTTTTTCGGCTAAACAACGGTCCAGTCATGCTAAAGCGTATTTCTCCAAAAGCCATTTTTATTTAGAACCCTTAGCCACTAGAGTGATCACTAAAGCTCGTACCGCTAGCACTCAAAATGTCATTGATTATTTATAATATTGACTATACCGCAGTGCCTCGTTAAAACGTTTAGAACTGCACGTGCAAGTGACAAAAGCTAGTGTACAACTATGCTTTCGCAACGAAAGCAAACCATGGTCTATAAACCCAGCGAAGGATACCATTACCGACGAAAGCCCACTTTTTGCTTGACAATTGCTCAGGAAAAAAATGGGCTGGAAAAGAGCTTGCTTCCGAGAGCGAAAGCCTTGCTCTTGCTTTGCTTGTGCGGCTTGCCTAAAAAAAGGATAGAGGTTTAGATTTTTCGGAAAAGCCGTCACCTCTGTTAAATTCTATTGCGGTTTCGTCTTTTATTGCGACCGGAGCAGAACGGTTACGAATCATTAGTTAAATAAAGTACAAGCATAAGTAAATAAAGCATTACGGAGCATTAGTTAAATAAAATCGTCATCACTGAATCATTTCATCGTTAATTTTAATTCGATATAAGCCCGAAATATTGCCGTTGAAAGATGTTGATAAAAATCGCGTTTCCTGCTAATCCACGATACATTTTATATCATATAGGCCATAAACACCTGGATCACCACTATTCAAATCGGAAAACGTACGGAAACACGGTATGAGAATTAAGTTTTGACATTCGAGTCTCAGTAGACTACACGCTAAACTATGTGTATACGTGTATATAGGCATATATATATGTATGTATATATGCATATATACATACATACAAATCAAATGTAACAAAAAATAAGTAAAAGAATAATCAGCTATACACGTTAAAATCTACAACACCACTTGGGTAGGTTTTAATACGCTGATTGCTCTTTACGTATATCAGATACTTCTTTGCCTCAGGAAATTCGGGATCCGATGTTAGTTATAGTATCTGAGCTCTCGCTTGGCATAGTCGTAAGGTCACTCGATTCCTCTACTTCAGGTCGTTTCATTCTAGCTGAACCCAATACGTCCCCAAAGGTTAATTTCTCAGCTTCGGCACGAGATAACTGAAAGGAGTGATCGTAGGATTGGCTTAATAGAACTCTTTTCACATTATCTACCAAAAACGGGCATGTGACTTTCACATGATTTCGGTGTTTACTAACGTCTCAGCAATGCATGATGGCACAAAATGAAGCCTTATTGCTCAATAATAAGTATTGGTAATCAGTAATTTAGCGTCTGGTGAAAAAAGAGTATACGTTGTAGAGAAAGAAGATTCTTCTTTCACACAATACAACTAACATTCCGCGACAGTGAAGCACACTGCAGACATCGAAACCTAATCGATATTATTACTATTACTTCATTTCGGCCAATCCATCTGCCTCGCTAATGAAAAGGTCACACGTATAGCGACCAGGGCACTGGCTATTTACAAAAGGTACGGCTTACGTCACAGATATCATGAAGATACTTTGAAATCGCTGAGGCTCAGAGACCTATTTGACATCGTCTCTTCCTCATACCTCTTAAGACTGAAGCAGTAGACTGTCGTAAATTCTTTCCTATCGAAAGAATAGTTATCATCGATCCAAAGGATGCGCTTGATATGAGTAAAATAAAGTTCGCTGCTAATGTGCGTATTCTGAGTGTAAATTCCGTTGAAGGAGACCTTAGACATGTTTATCCGCGTGTTTTACAAACTGCTATGCGACAGTGGGTAGATGCACCACCCGAAAAAAATTAATACATCTTTAAGTAAGTTAAGGAACAACTTTATGTTTAGTTTAGGTCCCGAATTGAAGCTGTAATTGACGTGGACGGAAGTTTTCCCGATAAAAATGTCCGTCAGAATTAACTCCTTTAGGATATACAAAATATTACATCTAAATGTTTTTGTGCAGGTACAGTCTTAGGTACATATCATCTTAAGCCTACTTAGCATTATTATTTATCTTAGTTTCCATGTGCCATCCTGAAAATTATTATTAGATCCTAGAAATTATTATAGATCATTTTTGTGGTAAGTCATTATGAATCGTGATGGTGTTGAATCGCTAGGTGACAGAGTTAATATTCAAAGGAACACCCTCTGCGAGACACCTATTGAACGCCTTTCAATATCATGACCGTACTTCCAAAAAAGTAACTTGTTACGAAAAGTGTGTAAACTAACGTATTTCGCCAAAAAAAAATAGTTAATTCTTTTTTTTACATTTTTTTTCATTACCTAATTTTATGTTCGCTGAATATAGCGCTTTTGATGATATGCACAGGAATTACTTATTTTAATTATACACAGGCTAGCTGTAAATCGAACATGTCGAAATAAAAAAGAAAAGAAAACAACAAAAAAAAAATTAATGTTCGGGATCATTGTTGGTTTTGATTCAGTGAGTTCCGATGGTTAGCCGATTCATGCTGGCTACAAAACTTTTTCCACTTACGACGTCAAAATGTTTTCCAACACCAAAATTTAAAATAGTTTTGATTTCGTCTGATAAACATGGACAACTGTCGAACGGCGTGCAGATAAGATTGGGGTTCATTTTCGTTGGGTCATTGCTTCCGGTTATTTTGCTAACAAGTAAAGACACGACCACCTGTATAAAAACGGATATACTCGACATCCACAAATAGGACAGCCGATATATGAATGGAAGATTCTGAAACAACAAAGACCAAAACAGTTACCATGTTGGAATTAGACTGATAAATCAAAATTTTTGCGCGAAGATATCGGTTTATATGTACAATATTGAAAAATGTTTCTTGTCCGTAAAAAAAACCAATCTGTTTGCGTGAATTGCATTTTTTTTTCAAAACATTTAATAACTATAATAATAGATGTTATTAAAATACTTAAGCTATCTTTGAAGGAAAAAAGCTCCGATCATTGGATACAAGCTGTTGCTTGATGACGCTTACGCAGCCGAATATCTCTTATTGGTTGTGACAACAACTTATATTGGCTGTCACCTCAATTTAGATAATCAAATCTTATTAGATACAGTCAATGAAGGCTTGCCGAGAGTCACTCTCTGCGGATTTGAGGTACCGAACTCACACGACGAAAGGTAGAAATATTGCAATCTTACTTTGAAGCAGTTTCTGAATCGTGCTTGTCAGCAACGACGTAAGAAAATGAATCGACAACAAATACGATATATGGGAACGAACGACACTTTAATGGTACGAAAGATGAAAATTCTCCAATTTTGCACTTTGTTTAAATACTTACCTCTGCAGTTAAGGGAGTCGCGACTGTGGTTGAATAATTGGCCGATGGAAAGTTTTCTACGCAGCTCCTCACTGTTAAATGAGTCAGCGTAAACGCCTGAAGTATGAAATGAAGATTGTTAAAGCATGTTTAATATTTATAAAAAGTAATCACATCAATTGTACTTCGGCCCCTGCTGCATTAGAGTGTATGCCTTTCAATACTTCTTAGTCGCTCTTAATGAAAGCTCGGATAATGGTCTGATATGACTGGAGTTAAATTCCTCTAACAAATCAGTAATATAAAATCTAACCCAGTTGTATGAACTATACAAACTTGGACTTCAGCAATGATCGGCGCCATATTTAGGTAGAGCGAAATTGGCAGAGAAACGACGAAGCCGGTAAGCGCACCTAACGTTGTAACCTAACAAACAAAGAAGAATGGCGAAGCATCAGCATAAACTGCAATTCAGGAGCTTTCCTCCATACTGTTTGGCCAAATCTTTTGTTTGTATTAAATGGCAGAGAAAAACAATGACTAATCTAGATCGCGTCGATCACTTCTAATAGTTCGGTAGATTTAGCGCAGGGCTTAATTAGACATTCTATGCGCCTTAAACAACGTATAGTAAATGATGAGGGACATTCTCTATTATGATTTAAGGACCTTCGGTATTTTTACAATAGGCCAATGAAACTAACTCGAAATTAGGTAATCGTTAGCATGTCAATGTACTAGCCCATATATCGCACTTGTTTTAGAGCTCAATGATGTTTCCGTCATTTTATGCAGAAAACGAAGTGCTTTTCCTGATGTTCGCGTTTGCCTAAAAGCCTGCATATAACCAAAGGGACTGTGTGCTATTACCGAAAGTACATATCATCCGCTCATAGCAAATCCTTCGAGCACGAAACCGAAAGATTTGCACAAAGATCAAAGCAAACAATGACCTAAAAGTAAAAACCTGCGCTAGAATATGGCGATGTAATCGCTTATAGATCTGGCAAAGCGGGTTCTATATTGCAGCCATAAAATCATTAGCAAAACGTGCATTTTCGAAATAAAAGCTCAGAAGACAAGCTCTCAATGAAATTGTTCGACCAACTACGTGAGAGACACTGCCAGTCTCGTTAAATATGTCTACAATTTCGTATAGTCACCCTCGTACCTATCGCGTTAATTTCATAGATATTTTTGTATATATATATATATATATATATATATATATATTATTTATTAATTTTTTAATAATATAATATAATAATAATAATAATTAAAAAAAATTAATAATAAAAAAAATAATAATAATTAAATAATTAATAATAATAAATCAAAATAATAATAATAAAAGTGATCCTTCCACTTAGCATCCTGCTAAATAAAATGCATACCGTAGGAAAAAATATCCCAACAAAAAACAATCCGAAGAGAGGTGCACCAACACTCGAATTTATAGCGACGGTGGCAGGAAGGACCTGGCCCATTGACGAAGTTCCCACTACGAGAATAATTGCCAACAAACTGAACACGGCTCCAAGACCGACAATCACCTAAACATACGCACAAAATTTCGAATTTGCGTTTTAGTTGTATTGAAGCAATAGTAACAATGGGTCGACTCATGAACCCAACTGAAATTTATCAAAAAATAGACCCAATGGATTACGTCACAGAAGCCGTCGGCTATTGTTTGCGTCAAACGCTTCGAACGGTGCATCGCACTTGCAACCACTTAGATGCAGGTAACGTATTTCAACCATTAGTGCACCCAACGCGATCGTACCTTTGCTCCGGTCTCAGAGGAAATACTTGGCCAACAAATCAGGACGATGTCAATGTAGAAGACGTTGCAAAGTGCATTCACCGCAGAAGAAATCGAACTCAATGAAGCGGCGAATATCCCAGCCACAAATAGACCTGTTCAATTGGGTAACGCGGAGATCACAATTAACAACGCTGGGTAGGCAACAAGCCGAGGCCGCACGATCTGATTGGCAAGTATAATGCTAAAATTAATTTTTTCTAATTCCAGCGGTCGATAAACCACTCAGGCTTACAATGCAGCTAACTGTGTAACTAGGTTGCATATCAGTACTTCATAAATAGGCTCGCATGACATTATAGGTACACACCTGACATGCCGGTCGTGGCTCCGAGAACATCCAAAATAAAATACGGAAGCAGCTGGTCTGACGACGTTACCTGTTTATTAGCTATCGGATCGCAAGCGTGATAGCGTGCGAACATGAGAAGGCCCGATAAGCATGATAATGAAAGGACTGCCACAAGCAAAGGTAAGTTCATCCATACAGCCCTGAAGACCAGATCAATTACATATGCACATACGCTGTCCTAAGTCAGCATATTTACGTTATTACATTTGCCCATACACGTATCAGTGGTAACATGCCGCCGAACATGCGTCATTAAACCTCGCTTCTACTTTATAGAACACTGTTCTTTCTTTCCATCGGTTGCAACCATGACACATTTGAGAGAACTTCTTTCGAATCATACATAACTGATGAACTATTGATTAACAAAGTTAAACCTGAGCGAGTAAGACTATATTGCTATAATTCAATGAAATTCTCAGATCTGTGCACATCTACAATCATAAATAGAGCGTTTCCGGTGTCGCGCCAACGGAAATCTTCTAAACGAGAACAATTTAACGAAATCATTATAACGAAAATTCGTAAGTCCTGTGAAATGCATAGCACTATATAGAAATCTGGCTCTCTGCATCTACAGAAACAGAAGTGTCCTGTTGGGTTTGCGCAGATCAATTTTGCTTTATATAACAGGTTGTTACCTAAGCTACGGTGAATTGGTGGTCTGAGACATTCTGGTAATAACGGCCGGCGATAACGACGACAGAAACCTATTTGCTAATGATACTCACCATTTGGCAGCATTTAATGACGACACAGTGAAGTATCTAAGCACCATCATGTTGTTAGTAGCATAGGAACCCATGTTCGAGATGGCTGCCCCTATCACGAGACCCCATACGGTGTGACGAACCGTAGGGTCAAAGCGAAAACTGCTTGCACATAATTACCGTAAGAGACGTAAGTGACTAGCAGACGTCAAGCAATTCACGATACCGGTCAAATCAAGGCTTTTGACAACGACTCAGTTTTCGTAACCTTCAACTGAAAACCTCGTTAACTTTCCTGGTAACACTCAAAACAAATGACGTCACGCCGCTACCTTGACGACAGGTTACGTCGCTGATAAGAAGATACACAACAACTATACTAAAACTAAGGTCGCTTAAATATGATAACATTGAAAACCGTGAAAGGTCAAGTAAAATGACTGCACATGCGACAAGAAAGTGTTCATTAAATCTATTAAGCAAATAAGTAATGTACATTAGTTATTTGCCTTTGACAAAAGGTATATGGTACCATTTTTTTTTTTATTCATTACACTCCTACGTAAGGCTAAAGTATGAAAGGGACCGTTACTGCAGCCAATCTAAAAATATCACAAGAGCAAATCATCGTGACGACTTCACTCATAAAGGAACAGCTACAAACTCGGTAAAATGAATTCGCTTCCCACGCTCCGCAATTTTCCAAACCCTGTTGAAGCCGCCGAGGTGAGCATATCCAGAGATCACAATGACGATCATCGCAATGAGCATAACAACCAACTGAAATGCGTTTGTGTAGACTACTGCTTTGATTCCGCCAACAGATGTATAGAGAGTACACACGATGCTGATAGCACACACGGTTGTCCATAATTTTATTCCCGTTACTGCAACAACACCATCATTAATCAGATTTTTTTTTGTATTGCATAAATTCGAAGACTTCGGTACTCTTTTTTATGGCGGTAGTACTTTTTTATGGCGAAAAGCCATACCTATATCTTACCGTGTTTGCTCATTTACTTTTTACACAATTCGGACGATGACTAAAACGCATTCGGTCCTAGTTTCGGGTCAATATACGCAATACTCAGTATGATTTAATTGATCAGGGGGTCTGAAGATTACTTACTACTAGATATAGCTAGCGCTGGGGCGTACAACGATACCGACATGTAGATCAACATCTCGATAATATATAGTACGACGGCAGCCATTCGAACCAATCGGGAGAACCTCAACTCAAGATACTGGTAGCATGTGTTTACGCCCAATTCATAGAAAATCGGCACAAAAAATGAAGCCGTTGTTGCCAGCATGAAAACGTATGACCCAATGGTTACGAAGATCATCGTGCTATTCTGGTACACCTAATTAGTACACATTCAGAAAGAACGGATAGAATTAATGATTATATCATTATCGGTAGTATTTGGGAAGCGATATGTGGTTTACGTATAAGCGATTATCAACTGTGGGGGTTGAAAATACAAACAGTCTACTCTGCTAGGCGGGCCCCCGGGTGGAAGCGAGAATGAGTTATGATGATGATTATTAGCTCACTGTCCACTTGAAGACAACTAATTCGAAAGATGTTTTTAATGAAAAAAGCGAAGATTTCGCATTTTGCACAAATATGCTTTATGTCTTCCGCAACTTATCTAATGTTACTGAGCATTTTGTTCGGGTTCGGCTGCGTAAATTTTTGACCGTTCCTTTGATGGTAGATCACTTACAGTTTGTATAGCCAAACTAATGGGGTAGGTAACATTATTAGGGTAACCTACCTCGGCAGCATTCCCAAGAACAAACGTGGCGGAAATGAAGGACGCTGTTAGCGATAGCGAAACAAATGTTGGGGAGAGTCGGCCATTTGCAGATAGAAGCTGGCGTGTTGTCTTTTGGAGACCTTCTGCAAAAGCGCAATACAGGCCAATGGCTCCGGAACACACTAGCATCAGGACGACTATGATGTAGTCATACGGAGTAAAACGCTCTAAAAGTTTTTCTTTCGTAAGTAGAGAAACTGCGTCATTTGGAATCATTGGAATATCATCCATTACTCTGGAAAAAGATGTTACATACAGTTATGATTGTCGTCTAAGAGTAGGTCTTGAATATTTCTAAAAGAAATTGCATAAAAATCGATTGGGAAGCAAGTACTAAAGTGGATAAAAAAATGCGCGTCAATTGGGCTGAAATCGATAACCACATCCTAAGCAATAAACTATAAACACTGGATATTTCATTGGGGGATACAACTATTGGGAAAATTGTCAGTTAGTATATCACTAACTGCGACCGGATGTAATTGTCCTTGCGTACTCGGTTTCTACTCTTCCGACAAAATCTCAATTGGCCTGCCTACGAGTCCAGTTACTCTAGTTCGACATGACAAAACCTCATACTTGTAAGTTTGAAGTTGATAAATACTGCTGTGAATGGTAGTGTGCACTCGTTCCAATATATATATATATATATATATTTAGGCTCTTTAAAAATATAGTTAAAATGTTGAAAAAGGACCTCGTCGTTGCTACCATGCGCGCCGCCGTCTTTATTATCGTTGAGACTGTTCCTCGAATGGTCGTGGACCTTACTTTTACCATTTCGTTCCAAAAATCATTAGAATTTACAAATCAATTATGGATCAACCGTTACGGGCAGCCGTGGCTATTTTCCTGAGTGAATTAGGTGCGACTCTGAAACTAAGATAAGCAGCTTTTGTTGTATTTTTTCTGGGTTATCGGCCGGATGCTAACACACAGTCCGTCGACGTAGTACTCTGAATGGTTTCACAGTGATATATTTCGTTGCATCTATTGGTACGTGGCCTACTCTCAATTAAATTAACGTCAACCACTATGATAACGAATTTACGTGGACTAATGCCACTCTTACTTCGTTGTCATTAACCACTAAACGACAAGCTTTTTTCATACTGGTTTAACATGTTCGAAACATATAAGAGGTGCAGATGAATGGCAGAGTAATAGTTCTTGAAAAATCTTAGCTAGTATCTCCTACAGTCAATTTTAGCTGCTCGACATATTAGAGAAGAAAGATAGGTGAATTAGGCTCGGGCTTGAAATTTACTCAAGGTAGTAGGGCAAAGTACTCTATGATGCTATCCACATAGTTTCATGCGATCTTTTGTGGGCTTTTCACTCCATCGTATGGTAGGTACGTAAATATGGTGGCTTTCGAAATTATAAAGCAGGATGCAGTTCGGTCTTGAAGTCTCATTTTAAAATGAAAAAACAGTATAGTCGTACAACAGAGCTAAGCCCATTAGGGGCAATGATTGACCTTAATAATTAAGTCAACAAAATGGCGTTAAACACAGGGCTTGTGTTGACTCAGACTGTGATGTTCAGAGCGTGCCGTATCTAGTCTTACTGCAACGCTTTTTAATGTAGATATTTCTGTCCCTGATTTTACTTATCACGTAATCCGAACAGAATTCTTGCTCACTTACAGTACGTAATAACTGCAATAATCGCATTAAAACCGTACTGCTCTAGTATCCCATATTTTTCACTTCGTCACCTACTTGGACTTATGCAGTGCTGCCGGCTCCGTAGTGTCGCGATGGTCAGACGTTGTGTTGGTCGCGTTATTACCTGGCATCTACGATGGACAGGTGAAACAGGGCGACGCAATGACTCGGTTTCCGAGAAGGATACTCATTTTTGTTGTAAACCCATCCCTTTGTCCTGGGCTCTTTGTTTTGGGCATAAGCTACGCATCAGAACCAGCACAAAAACTTGTACCGAGCTGTCTTACAAATAAAATCAAGTAGTAGTATAGCATTAGCGACAAGTAGAATCGTTCCAGACTCATTACGAATACGTGTCCTTCGGAAGGCCTAGAACGCTGAGGCCACTGGCCAGGCCAAAAAAAAAGTAAAATTAAAACACTCAAGGAAAGAATAGCCCTGCTGTGTGAGAGCCGTGCCGTTATTGAGTTCGTTTACTTCAATTAATGACTACAAACGTGAGCTTTGGCCGATTACGTACCAATGTACCAAATAGAGTTGAGGTCTCAGGATGTCTTCGAAATACCCCGGAAATCCAATTACCATGCGGTTCATTTTGATTTTAAATATCGGTATGCTGATTTATAGATAACCAACAAAATTTAGTTATGGCAAAATAAGAGTTTTGTTGGACTTCTTGACCCGTAATCCTTTAGGGCCCATAGAATTGATCTGTGCTAACAGTATCCGGAAAATACGTTGAGTCTCCAGCAGGTGAATTTCTGATGCGGAGACAGTCGCAGAAAGATAACGCAATTTTACCATTGAAACGAGGCAAAACAGAATAAAAGTAATTACTTTCTTCCTGGGCCTATTAAAGGACCTCACTACAGATAATTACAACTAGGTATTAAACAAAACAGCCCTATTTGCCACGTGCTAGATTTGGATACATCAAAGCCAAGCTTTTCCTTAGTGTTTCTTGAATGGCCAATGTCAATGTGTGGAATGAGCGTCGACCGGGACATTTCAACACAAGTTTAAAAGTTAATATGCTTTGTAATTATAGTTGTCTACTTCATTATTTATTGGGTCAAATAATGATTTCTCTACGTGTCTGGGTCCGCAAGATAGGGAACAGTACCTGGTTGTTAGGTCCGTAGAGTCGTTGCGGGATACATTATCATACTTTTCTAATTAACGTGCAACAGCATATTCGTAAGAATCAACCGATGACAACACCTTGTACCTATTACCCATAGAGACTATGTTAATTCAACAAAACGACATATTCCGGACAATTCCCTGAACCTATGTAACTGAACGGTAACCGTAAGAACTATGAAATCTTACAGCATACTAATACGCACGATTAGCACATAAAGATAGAACAAGGACATTCGTACAGGTCCATCAGCAAAAGTCGTTAGTTAAAGTAATATTCAGATTCAGCGGTAGTTTTTTACGATGTCATCAACAGTTTAATAAGCATTACGGAATGATCACCCTGTTAGTAAAAGAATAATCTGTTAACAGAACAACAACATGTTATAACAGGTCGCAAGCTACGGCATGATGTATATAGACATATTTCTTTAAGAAAGTATGTATGGACTATTTTTTTTAAAGCAAAGGTAAGCTTGGAAGCCATAGATAAATATGGGCAGGAAGCATTATTTGAAAGCACAGTCTGGCAGACGAACATTTCTTTACCATAGAGCCTATATCATAATTCTGGGAAGGGAGCTCTCGACATGAACCATTTCCACTATCGTTGGGCTAGAAACATGCAGAATAAAAACACGGTACGTCTGCAACGACCTTCGGACAGCGAAAAAAAGCCGTGCTATAAACTAACAAATAGATTAAATGAAACAACACTGGCCCCACGGCTCTTTCCTAGCGGTCAGGTCGCCAAGCCTTCAAAACCGGTTGGTGTTCGAGTACTTGTGGCCAAGCCACTGTGTACGGGTAGATCTATACATACACCTGTGTGTGTATAGAAGGGCGAAATGGCAAGTACGCTCTTCTCAGAGGGCTGGTGAGGAGGTCACGGAACCGTTTGCGGGAGTTAGACAGTGTGACTCTATTACGTTTTGGTCGGTGAGATCGGTCGTAGTTTAAACACACGGCAGATAGACGCACTAGTAAACTACCAGCAGTGCACAATCTGTCGACGTGTTTGAAACACCAAGACAAAAGCCGTCCTACGCTAAAACCAAATCCTTGTCAATTCCATTTAATATTAATCTCAGAACAGCTTTTGGTGATCTGAACAAACTTGTCAAGTGTGTGCTGGATTTGTAAAATTATAACTTGGAAGAAGAAAATTGATTGTGCATAAGTGACGCGCAAGTTACAAGACGGGTAATAGTTACTTGGATATTATTATCGCCAACTATATGCATGCCTTGCATTTGCACGGATCAAACTGTATTTCTGAATGAATCTTGATCAAATGTAGATATTTCACTCGTTCTCGATGCTCGTGCAGTTACTTGTATCTACACGTTTATCTCCGACTGTAGAAGCTTCGATCATTCGCTTTTCCACTAAGCCCTCATCGCATAAAAAATAAATAGGCTACCCTAACGGCATGTAAGAAAACCTCTGTCTTCATTGTTCTAGAAGAACGAATGGTTTTACACTGGTCGTTTTGTCAATGGAAAGATCTGAAAAAAATTACCGAAACTTTCACAAAGCCTATAAAAATCACAATACTTTGTTTTTCATTAAAAAAATATATATTTTCACGTTCATTTATGGGCTGAATTTTGCTTGCTTTTGGCATGATTGCAGCTATACATGCTATATATGTTATCAAAAGCATAGAGTGGAAACAGTGACAAAATATAGACGTTGAACCATCTATTGTTCATCTTTAATTAGCTGTTCCTCTTTCTTCCGTCGTTCAGTTCGAAGTATATACGTGAACAAGTACACGTTGCAAATAAACTGAAAGTTCAATAAAGTGTCAATGGTAGCTTCCTGTCGCGTTTAATTAATTTCAGGCCAACCGTCGCCGACAGCTTGTGTGCTACAAAACTCCAGATTAGTCACGATTGAAGTGTTCTAGCCTGAAAATAGTCGTGATGCGTATCTGCAAACGTGATCGTGTTAGCAGATCAAATAGGGATTCTCTGAAAAGGTGGACATTTCGAAGGGGCGACGAGGTCGTCAGGGCATATCCATTTGCATCTGCCCTTCAGCCCCAACTCGCCGGGAAGTTCTGCGACGAATGCATGCAACCGTCAGTATCGGAGGGTTGACTTCTCTGTATTGCTATTTCTACCCTCACTAGCTATACCTGGCTTAGGGCAAAAATTTCAATAACAGAAGTAAAGGTAAATTTTTATCTGACATCTGTTTAAGTGGTACGAGAATAAAATACAGTATAAATGAAAAGTAGTGTCAAAGTTCGCGAAGTGCCAAGCGACATCTTTTTCCATCCTCTGAAGAGATCCTTGCCCAGTCCTGTATTAGGCGGTAAGCGATACAAAAGTTTTTGGTATATTATTATTATTGTCATACCAAGTGTATTCATCCTTCCCTGAGCGGCAATGCGTGCCGCGCCCTTTCTGGAAGATTGATTGGATGACTATACGATTTTCTATTCATGTGTTCATAGAAAACCCTAACAGTAAGAACAACTAGAGGTGGAGACTGCTGTCTTTGTGGTCCGCTCTTTCACTGCTTTGGCAGAATAGACGTAATCATAACTTCGTTTCCATGCTTCGGGGTTTGAGAGCGCCACGATGAACAGTGCAACGTCTCCACCTCATTCCAGCACATATGAGTTGTACAATGTGACTAGGAAGGTATGTGGTATGATCGTACGCATGCAAGGGACCCATTAGATTCGTTTCAAGAGGGGAAGGTCTGCTGGTAGATTTTAGTCGCTAGTCAAATGACTGAATGTATTATTGTTTCATCCTCAACTTCGACGGCTAGAGCCAAAATGGCAACCTAGACATTTCTTGTAAGTAAAACTATGGGCAACTTAGAAAACTGTGATGCTACTCCATTCAGTTAGTGAATCAGTTTTCTATTTTACGCATTGTCGTTTTCGCGATACCGCTAGTTCGCTTGCTGAACATCTCAGCACTACGGAAGCATCGCTCTAAAGGAAAGATCAACATATGCGGCTAATCCTATCTGTCGTTGGTCTAGTTATTATTATTATTATTACTTTTGTTAGTAAATATTGTTTATTTTTTTTTCTCTAAAAGCGCGCGTATCCATTGCCCATGTGCTGCTAAAGATTTTCACTCCATAATCGGTTTATTATATTATATACTACACCGACTTAGAAGGCGAACTTTCGAGCACTGCTATCGATATCGGCTTGAGTGCAACCTCACCAATGTGCTCCCGTCATAGCTTCTAAAAAGAGCTTGCGATAAGCCATCAAGCATGTTTGATCACAAAAACAAAGTCACTTAGTCACAAATACCTCTACCGGAATGCTCTAAAGTAATTCATATATGTATCGCAACGTGGTCGCTACGAGCGCGACGCATATGCCTCTTTCAATTATCCAAGGCAAAGGCAAAAATGGAAATTATTATATTATAGGTAAAATTTCCCAGTCACTAGTAGATGTTTATGTAGTCGGCCCTTTTGGGTACATTTCAGGCTGCCGAAGACGATTACTCCTGCCTCGAATCGTGTGCATCTGAGAGCCCATAGTCAAGGGGCCATAACTATCCGATGTCCCAATTGTCCGTTTGTTAATTACTGCAGCCTCAAATGTCAGGTTCGTTAAGATCTGCCGTACTCTTAGGATATCGCTTCAACTCAATGATAAAATTATCAAAGATATATAGAATTCAAATTTTCTCGATTCGGCACATCAACCGAATTTTTTGTGCGTGACCTTAGCCGTACGCACACAAGGTCAAAAGGCTCAAGTTTAAAAACAGCGCCAATTTTATTATGCATATTGGATCCGTGTTTGGCGGATGATCTGTTTCAATAGGTCCGTAGCTAAGACATTCTAATATATTACGAGAATTTTCCGACTTATGTTGATTCAACAAGTATGGATGACTAAATATTAAGTGCTCCTTCAGAAAATTTACTCTGACTACCACGATGCCGTGGAGTGCGCTATGCTTCGCGAATTTGTCCCCGAAGTTCCCGACGTGACTTTTCGACTATTCGCCAAACTTCTGTACAAAACACATGTGAGTAACCATTTAATATTTATCGTTAAACTTAGCCGAGCACAATTTAACCAATCACCAAATGCAGTACTAGATTTAAAACGCCTTTTTGTAGAACTTATCAAGTGTGATTCTTCTGTCCACTGTTATTCGCAAGGTGTTAGAGGTTTTAATCAATAACGGTGAGTTAAACAATCCCTGATTTCTATTGAGTTGTATCATTCGAGCTTCGATATGCTAAGACGAGACACTCTACTTAGGGAACTCACTTCGATCATTGAATGGATATTATTATGGAGCTCATACTTGCAACCGACTGAGATAACCAAACGTTTAGCGGTGGCTTTTTCAGCCTAATCTCGAGAAACGTTGCTGCTGTCAAGCTTAGCTCTTTATTTGCGCCAGCCCTGTAGGCTAGCTATAACAATTAGGAAGTTATCGGTTCGTTAGAGCGCTGCTCAGTTCAGCGAAACCAGGCGGGTTCCTTTGCAGCCTTGTCTTCGAAACTACCAGAGTGACAAAAAGTAAAATGGTACTCCGAACTTCAGAAGCCATTTTAGTAGATTTGAGCGACCGAATTAGGTTATAAACAACCTATCATTATCTCGTCCGCTTGCCGCAGCCTGATTTATAGAATGCAAAGCCGGTAGTTACCTCAAAGACTTATAAAAATCTAGGTAGAAGTTTTAGATAGCGATTTCAAGAAATAAAATCCGCTGCGAATGAGACTGTCAACTTTGCAACGGCGAAGGCCGGTGACCTTGGGCCTTGCCAAACCATGGCCATGGTAAGGATATCTTAAATAAGATTGCACACGTATAGCTCACCCATTTAATGAAGATATTCATCTGTAAAGACAAAAAAGTGCCTGCGATTTCCTCACCTTTGTTTGCTTCCGCGTTTAGCTTCATTCGAAATGTGTGTCCCCTATTGCAACGAATATAATATAGCACAAAGCGAACCGGAAGAATTGCAGAAGAATGAATCACGTGAAATTGTTAACAGAAAAGCTACAATGTACAATTTTTAATAAAAACAGATTCCTTTGTAATTGTCTTTTTTTTTTTTTTTACTGCAGGGAAGGGAGTTCTCCGAGTTCAGCGAAAATCTCTTCACTGGCGAAAGGAGAACTTTCCAGGATCTCCTAGACCGTACGTTTTCAACTAATACTTCGTTACTGCACGATACCTTCGGAAAATATTCCAAACGTCACCTTTGCTTCGCTTAAAAATACGCCTTTAATCACAGAAAGCCAGTTAAGTATGTCTACTTACGAGGAAGAGGAAGATCCGAATTGTTGCTAATATGATAGTAGTTTACCTATCCTATTGGAGCGACGGAAACATTTGCATCATCAGAAGACTATATTAAATAAGTAAATCTAAGTTGTATTAAAACAAGTACCAGCGCAGGGCCAGAAAAAAGTGTGAATCTTGTCGGTTGTGCAAGTAGAGGGTGCTGGCTAAGGTTTGACACTACTCTGACAAACGCTTAGATGCGCGCAAATTCCGGTATCTGCAAACGAAATTTGAGCGTTAAGCCTTTAAAAGAAAATAAAAAAACAACGACATCTTCACAGAAAAACAAATTTTTCGGCTGTCCTATTCTTTCGCCATAGATTAACTCGGGCAGTTACTTGGCTTGATGGAACATTTACAGACCGTGAAGACATTAAGGAATCGCCCGTGGTGCACACCCGGTTTAGGACATATCTTGCCTTTGTACTTCACACTTTTCCGGATAATCTCAAACCCGATCCAGATAGAGCGCTACGAGTCTTCGGAAGAGTAATAGAATTGTCGCTACATTGTCATAATATTTATCTTTGTAAACATTGCTATAAATGTCGATCTCCAACAGCACCTAAGTTAATAAGTATAAGAAAGACATGAATTATATTTTATGAAAATTTAGAAAAAATTCCTCCAATAACTATTGAAATATTTAAAGAAAAAATATCTATCATAATTTCATGTATAGTTATAATAATTGTTATTATATTACTACTGTATATTTTAATTATAGTCCTTTTAGTTAAGAATAATTGATAATTAATTTAGCTTGATTTTCATATCAATAATTATAAGGACCAATAATTATATATAAGGATTATAAATTTTATTTATGTGGCTTCATTTTTTTCTACCTGGACGTACCAAAGGTATCCATCGAAATGTATTTTTTAATCCGTCAAGACTAAACAAAAGAAGACTAGTTCTAATCTTGACTTCATTTAGTTAATTAAACTTATTAATCCAACGCATTGGATTCAGATTTAACTAAGTCCTTAAACGTAGCGTAAAATAAAATCTTCTTACTAAATACGATCTCTATTCTTTGTCGGTGCCATAAAAGACAGAGGGCTGATACTGGTTGAAACTTCAACATTTGATACAATGGCTGCAACCGTTTTACTTTAAGGCTAGGTGGATGCTTCGGATTTCATTGCCTATGTTTTTTTGCCGAGTATAGATGATCATCAATCGCTTCTCCGTACAAAGTCTATATCTAGAACCAATAGGAGAAGCACTATACATTGGACCGTCAATTCATGATCATTCATGCAGTCCTGATGCCGGTTTCGTTTTTGATGGAGCGCTGCTTTCGATACGAGCTGGTCGAGATTTGGTGGTCACCGATCCACGTCAGGTGCGGTTACTTCATATTTAGGATATGTGTCAAATATAAAAGCCATTTAGGGAAAGTTCTTCACAATGAAACATGTACAACACAATGAAGGTACAGACACAGATTTCCTTTAAATGTGCTATTCTGTCCGTCACTTAATCTAGAGCATATTTACATAAATGATCGCCCTTTTGATCCAAAGAAAACCAACTGTTTCCGATGACTAGTTTCCCATAATATTTTCTGTATGGCTTGAAGGTCTCAGCACCTATATCTTTGCAAAAGAGTGTGTTGGCTATAACGCAGAGGAACGCAAAGATGGATACGCACGTCTTGTACAGGGAGCATGTTTTATTAATCTTATTCGCTCGTGAATATATCGTAGAAGCATCTGAAGTATTAAAGAACTGAGCTATTCGATGAGTCTGAGTTGAAGTTCGTACCCGGGATATCATGCTTGTGAGTTCGTGACTCATTCTTCCTCGTCAACGTAAAAGTCAAACCAAGCGAGTGACGGAACTGTCATAAGATCTATCTTCAGATCTTCATAAGCATTCTACTAATGTCTAATAATATTCCTGTTTATTGCATATGCGTTTCAGATATACATTTGCTACATTGATATTCTCCAGACCCTTGAAGATCGACAATCATTTCTTAAAGAGCACTACTTTTTTCGTTGTGCTTGTCCTTATTGTACGGACGAACAACATCTCATAAATAGGTATGCTCCGGAATTGCTCGGTCGCCTCATCATCTATAGCTTCTTTCATTCTCAGAACATTCATTAGTTGCGAGCGAATTCCGTAAAGTTCTGGTGCACACAATTTTAACCATAAAATATATAATTATTGATTAAATTAATATATTTATATCAATATACATTATTATCGAATGAATATGATTTCAATGTCCTGTTTGGTTGGTCAAGAAAATATTCATAAATGTTAGGCCTAACCTGGCACGCGATTTGACTAGTTATTAAAAGATTTACACGAAAAACGCGTAATATTTTTGAGTTAGAATATGACATTAGTGTTTCAAAGTACTTTAGGCCATTAGAACTGTCCATAGTTAATAGAAGATCACATAGTATTTTTATATTCTAACTCGCTAATAGGCGATGCATATGTTATGGTGAATAGGTCTACTCAAAATGTAAATGGCTAAGTCATGAATACAGCCTTGAAGTTTCCTGTACCAAGCGCATTTATGATTCTTTTACTTGGAGAGTGGCCAGGTAAATATTTGCATAAAATTACAATTATTTACCAATATATATCTTACGTGTCGCTTTACATGATTATAATGTCTTCTTTAGATATCAATAAAGACGTATCTATATATGATATTGCGTATACCCATACGTAGTATTTTTATTTCGTTCTTAACCCATAAAAAAATTAACTTTTCCTAACGGTTTCCCTGCCATTTAGTCGATGTCCATCATTTGCAATCTAACTATTCTTTCATTTTTTTGCTTAAATTTCTAATATTCAGAATCTCTGCGGTGAAGGAATCGATTAGGGATTCACTTCGAGGTGCTTTGACGGCATGTGTTCATGGCGAAAATGAATCTGATGCTGTTCAGCTAGACAGCGTTTACCAACGAGTGAGTTCGTAGGAAACAATTTTTTCATGGCCAAGTGTCAAATATATATATTTCTTTGAAGGCTAGACAGGATCGTATCCTGGTATTAAACGAAAGAAGTGTCAGGAAAATACGACGTACCGGAATTACCTTATAACAAAAAACAACTCCATTATTTTTGGCAACTCGAGACATTTTGTACCAGAACAAAGGAAATATGGTGAGCTCGAAAACAACGGGTTGGGAGAAAAAGGCTGAAGTTATTTCAGTTGCCTTCTATTTTGGCTTACGCGTAACAAAGCCACTTTTGGTTTAGCTCTATATTGTTCAATAGTAAATTGCAACAAATTAAGGCAAAAAGCAATATTTCTTTTTAAGTAAAATGTCCCGCGTAAGTGAAATAAATCAGAATCGTTGGCACAGAAAATTATGAATCTTAAATTTAACCGTGTTTACGCAATTAAAGTTCATCCAGAATAGAGATATACGTATGATGTATGATGATATACGTATGATGCTCACCACCAATAATAGACAACCTACTCCTACTTAAATGTTCGATGACGCGTCGCGTGACAGTTAGCTTTACTTAGAACCTAATGTTATTTGTATTACAATTTTTCAATGGTATACAATTCTCAACGTAATATTCAAAAGGTAAAGGCACAGACATTTCCGTCTCCTGTAACAGGTTGTTTTTGGTTCACCTTTAACTTTTAATCTTTGTTGTTTCATTTGTCCAGGCACGTTCGCTAATTGAACAAGATGATTCGGATGAGATTGCCCTTGGAAAGGAAAGCACCTTAAAGTTCTGGAAAATCGATGCCCTAGCTGTTGCATTCGAATGCGCTGAACGTTTGCCACATCGAAGGCAAACAGAAGCTTTTAAAATCGGCCTTCGCCTCCTGGCAAATTTCAAGTTAGCGTTTTTACCATACGTAACAGATTCGACTTTATATCCAATGCAAGCCACACAAATCGCAATTATCTGTTAGGATTAGGACATTCAGTTACATGTACAATACTTCAAACCTTTTCCAATAGAAATCCTCTTCCATTGTCCTTTTATTAATCGTAAATCGACCGATGAGTTACAACCAAGCTGTTATGCCGTGTGCAGGTTAATCCGGTTTTTTTGTATAGAAAAGGTTCATTATATAGGTCAACGATGTTGATACTCTTTTTTACACCTAATACAGGACATGTTCTTGCGAAATGTTAATGAACGGATGGTGTCTGGGCTAATCTTCTTTCAGTTGTTTTTGTCTCGCTTTTAGTTGAAGTGGGTATATAAACGACTATTATCTATTTCAGTAGCTCACACATAGATTTTGCAAAATCTAAGCAGTTGTACTGAACGATAGAATTGAATTATCTAAATAATACAGTAGATAAAGTTTGCGATATATTCAACCATATTAAATAAAACCTAAAATACCATACTAAAAAACATAAAAAATGTTCGTAACAAAGTGAAATTCATACTTTGTTATGTGTTGCCAGCACTAAGAGTATCCCGAATGGTAGACATTTTCACAAACTTTCACAAGCAAGTCATGTAATTTTTGAGGTAACAGGTGTAGAAGAATTAACTACCATAATTTTGGAAATTACCATTTCGTGACGCGAAACATAGCCGCATATAAGCATTGAAATTCCTGAGAAGCCTTGAATATATCTGTTTGAAATTGCACCATTCGCTCTAATAGCGGTATGGATTTCTGTTTCAAATATACATCAACGAAGCTTCAACAAGCATCGATTCCCAACGTTCACATAAACTGTCAAGAAATGCAACCCTATATAACAGGGATTACCTTACATATTTTATAAAAGTAAAGAACAGCAAACATAAGCGCTTAGCAATTAAGTCCTGTAAACCTTAGGACTCCTAAGGTACATTAGTTAAAATTCTTATCCTCAATGCAACTTTTAGATTGACGTACGGTGAATGCCGACCGTGCGTGAGCGTGTTATGTTTCCGGCTGGCGGTTATTGCTTCCGAAGTATTGTCCAAGGGGAATGAGCAGAATGAGCACGAACTCTGCCAGATTATCAAGGATGCTTGTACAAGGTTGTTAGCTACCCACGGCAAGGACCATCCATTGACTAGGCGAGCGGATTGTTTGGCGCAACAGTGGCCCGGCAGTCGTAGTATCATCAGGTCTTTCGTGTCTCATCACACTTCGAACACCACGTCAACTCACTGAACCGCTTGAGTCTACAGCACGTTAGTGAAACCCACAAAAATTGGGGAAAAAAAATCGCTTTCGAATAACTTATTGTTGATTCGGCACTGATCACGTACACTGAATTAAGCAGGTTTGTCAACATTAGCGTAAATGATGAAAACGTAAATAAACCTACACAGTGACGAAAAAGTAAAAATAATCGACAAAGATTTAATATTTCGGCCTCGAACGGCTAAGCTAGACTCTGCTTTGTTATATTTCTAATGAAATCTATATACCGATCCTCAAATGCAAACGGAAGTAACAAAGATTACGCTGCTTCGTTAGAGTGGCTTAATTTATTTAGCTTACAGGTTGTGACATTATATACATATACAAATCGCTTATCCGCAACTTAAGCGCAGGATGTCTTTACACGTTTTTCTGCTGTTTGCGGATTCTTCTCATCTCGTCTTCGCTAAATTAGTCATGGGTCGTCATTAGCTTCATCATCATTATTATTAATCAATATTAGGTGATACTTCCGTGATAGCAGTTAATTATTGTTGCAGTTGAACCTGTGTTGAGAGAAATAAATAACCAACGTGGACCAACAGCAATCGTAAGGCATACGTATATGCATATTCTAAGAGATTGGGAAAGTGTGTTGTTCATACAGGTAGTTGATTCGGCACTATTTCTTTTCATCTGTAATAATTTACCGCGCCATTTGGGTCGAATCGGCAAATTTCTCCTAATTATGATTTATTATTGCTCGGTTAATTAAGGTAGACATTAGCAATAAGCTCAACCAAGTTCACCCAGCCTCCAGCCAAATTTTACTTGTTGTACTCTGTGTATGTACGCATGTATGTATGCATGTTATGTGTGTATGTATGCATGCACGTATGTATGTATATATATACATATATTAGATAATATGATTGTGCACTTGGTATATTTTTGTTGCTGCTGTTTGGAATAAATTTTCACTTATTTCCGTGGCCCTCATCTTGGCACCTAGTCATTGGTTGTCGATTTTCTGCATCGCGAACGTATGATACGATGCATAATACGATTATTTTCTTTAGACTAAATGAACGGTGCGTGTCTGCCTGGTTTGTGTCTGATTCTATAATTGTATTTTTTGTCGCTGGCGAATTTTACGCTGTTCGACAATTGGGTCACGTGCGGCGGCGAAACCTAATTGATCGTCCGAGCACACAAGTCCAGTATATTCATAATTCCCCTATAGCTATTATTATATTTTAACTATTCTATATGTGTTATGCATATACGGCCCTTCGCCTATGTTCCCGCCCTAATGAGAGCGAAGCATACTATCGTTGTTGTTTTCAAGAGGGATAGGCGCTGCTCAGGGCAGTTTGTTGGCAGGAGTGGAAGTCTCTTCCTTTTGTATGAGGTGGCAATGTTTTACACTGGCGGACAACAAAACACAGCGAGGACGCTCTGCGCGGCGGAAACAGAATATTTGTTATTGATCAATACCCTCGAGATATCTGGGTCGACAGGCGGGAACGCCAGATCAGTATTCTCGTCGATTTTTGTCTTTTGCCACCGTTCCGTCCACCGGCTTCCGCGTTCAACCACCGCACGCGCAGTGATGACTAATGTGCTAGTGTCGTCCTTCCGCCGTAAATAGATTTAACGGTAGGGATGGTATCCAGCGTTGCGACCTCCACGGCCTTGTTTGCCATAGCTTCCGCCCTGTTGCCACTGGGCACCACCTCCTCCGTATCCGCCCTGAGGGCCACCCCAGCCACCTCCGTATCCACCGTAACCGCCTCCGTAGTCATAACCTCCATAGCCTCCATAACTACCGTAGGCGTCATACCCTCCCCAACCCCCCTGGTTGCCATAGCCGCCACGGCCTCCGCCGCGACCACCTCCGCGTCCGCCACGACCACCGCCGCCGCCCCGCATAGCTCCATATCCACCTCCCCAACCGCCGCGGTAACCTATCCAAGACCAAGAAAAGCATCCAGTATGTTAAATACTGCAGCGACCGCAATCTGTGCTGATTGGAGAAGGCGAACTAACCAAAAGTCTTAGGTGAAAAAAGACTTGACTTCAGTCAAAACGTTTTACGCTTGAGATCATGTTATGTGCGTTGCACAGACAAAACAATGGACTTTGTCCATTGTTTTGTCTGTTGTGTTAATAAATCAACGCGAGTACTGTCCTTGTGCTATGAGGTAAGAGCATGCAATTCCATACGAACAGAGCCGCTGCCGAATCTGTCAAAATCAACGCAGCACCCAGGACAATGTCGTTTTCTCTCAGCTATTGCGAACGTACCTTGAGCAAACTTACTATCGGTCTTCGGTGTCGCTTTCTTGACATCACACTCCTTTCCGTTAATCGTTTGTTTGGGCTTCTTCACGGCTGCATCGGCTGCTGCCACCGTTTCATAGGTGACGAATATAAAGCCTCTGCGTACGTTCTTCTCTTTATCCATAGGGAGTTCAAGCGCCTCGATGTTACCGAACTGTCCGAAGTATGTTCGGATCTCCTCCTCCGTCGTTTCCGGTGGTAAACCACCGCAGAATACCTGTTTGTCACGAAGTAAAACCCGAACGAAGTAAAAGTTTGTTAATGAGATCGCGGGAAACAAACGTTTCATTGATAAAATATCCGGATAAGTCCGAAATCTGCCAAAGAACAGCTAATAAATATATTTCAGCACATCATTAGTGAAATTAACAGTAACAACACTGACCTTCTTGGCACCGGGTCGTGCCTTGGCCGCCTTCGGGTCGATTTGTTTACCCTTGATAGTGTGGGGAGCTGCAGCAATAGCATCCTCTAGTGCCTGCTTCGTCCCGAAGGTAATGAAGCCAAAGCCACGGGATTTTTTCGTTATAGAATCCATCTTCACTGTGCACTCCTCGATGGTGCCAAACTTCTCGAAATGGGACCGAAGATCGGCTTCGTTCGTATCGAACGAGAGGCCGCCACAGAATAGCTTCCTGCGCACACACCAGGCATCGAATGAGATGCAGAAATAAAAGTTAGACTTAAAAAATCAACACCGACTTTTCGAGTTTAGTTGCTGCGCTTATGTGTCACCATTAACACCCAACACGCACTACCCTTTACGACAATACACGCATTCTTGCGCAACATCATAACAAAGCTCAGAAATCTGCACATATCAAAAGTGTGCTGTAAACACAGCAGGACGTCTACGTTGTTGTATTCATTATGGTTTTAATGTGTAGCATAATCCTATGTTGACCATGGGATTGCAGTTAAGCATGAGACCCATAGCTGTTATAATACCCACATCATGTTGCGACCTAAGGATTCAAGTCATTAAATGTTTTGTGTGTCAATATTACATGTGTCTGTATTATTCATCGTTTATCTTCGCTTGACAATACCATACCACCGCGTACACCTTACGCGAACCAATTCTATAACCAAGAGAACAACATTAGACAAGATAAGAAGTTTTCTTAGAACGTTTGATTCCGCTTTATTACGACAACCTGATTGAAACAAAAAAAAGGTCATTCTACAAATAACGGGTTATTAGGCTTTTGCTGAACACCGATAGGCCGATATTGATACTGACACCGACTATGATTATTACGATAATACCTTACGGGTTTTAGGCCAAACCACAGAGAATTCGGAGAATTCGTTTCACAAGATGAACGAGAAGATTGAAGAAGTTCTGAAGAAGGTACACTGCGAGCCGGCGCAGGTAGAGAGATTCCAGGACTCGCCTGTTACGTCTGAGTTACGGCCCCAAAGCTCGTCATTCCACAAAGCTGCTTTCATTTGAGGTCAATTCAGACTGCTGTGTTCAGTTCAGTGCTGATAATCTGGTCAGGCTGCTCAGACTGCTTACAGAAGACTATGATGGAGGATGATTTCGAGAGAAAAATATGCTCAGTAGGCGGTTGTAGAGATGGTTTGAGATTCAAGCTTTGTTTTTATTGTATTCAAATTTATATTCACGACTAATAGTGGTATGGTCCAAAAATTTTCAGTTCCTTCGTCCCATCTGAGGACCGAATAACTCTGCTTTTTGTTGTTGTTGTTGTGGTTGTTTTTTCTGTCTCTTTAGCTAATAGTCCCAGATCGTATGAGCTAGACACGTCAATTTACCATATCGCTATAACTGAGAAGATATTCGAGGAAGTACTAAAGATTTTTCAAAAATCATCGGCAACGATCGACTGATGATTAAATCTTTGATCAGTGCGGCAAAACTGGCGTGCTATCTTATGATCACTATATTGCTTCGTCAAAAACAACCCTTCTTACAACAGCCCTGATCAGATCAGAAAAGAGACATCAACAAGCCAGCCCCCTGGCAGCGATCATTTTGGTGTCATGGTGTTTGTCGTCAACCAAGCCAACTTTACCATTGCTTAGCAGCAGCGGCAGCCGACCCGGCTCCTGGAGTCGTGGATGGATGTGGCGCCGACCGTTTTCGTCACATGGCGCGGGAAAGTCGCTTGGCGCGGGCGCGGGCGCCGCCACCTCGCAGACGGGCGCAGCGCCGCCTTGTTCGGCTCCACCTCAGTGTCAGTCGCGCTTGCTCTACCCTCCGCTAGAGCCAATACTCCGACTATGGTTTGCACATCGTACAATGAACGACTCAAGGTACCTTTGTTTTTCTCATGTTCTGTCTCTAACGATATGGGATCTGTTTTGCCTACGTCCAGGAATCTGTAGGTACCTCACAGCAGCTATCAGGTGACACTACTCGCTGATCGTAAGTAAGAAATGGTCACATGTTGATACAAATGGGTCACACTAACACGGAACAGGTTGAACAAAAAGCAACACATCAATAAAGATCAGCCAACAGCTCAGGTTCTCTGGTTACGTTTGTTAATGCGATCTCGCGCGTGCGGTACTAATATAGCCGATTGTACATTTTAGCGTAGATACATGGAAGACGGAACACGGTATCAAATGATTCATTTTTGTTTACTTATATATCGGTGGATCGATGGAGAGAACAAGAATAACCAACAAAAGTGAGGGCGTTTACGCGATGACAAAGGAGACAAGATACACGTTTAACGCTCTGGTGGTTAATTTTAATGGCTAGTTATTATTAGCACCTTTTTGTAGCTTTACTTAGGTGATCCGGCAGTATAATAGTTACAGTTGAAGACTGCTACAGTCTATATCAAACTCAAACGACGAACAGGGATTACGGTGTACGAGTCGTTTTCAAACGGTCAAATGGCAAGAATCTGCCGCTTTTTTTTCACACTTGCTCTGACTAAATGCTGTGACCATTACCATGCTGAACAATAAAAAGAAGAACAATAGCTGATGCAGAGTTCTTTGTTGGCTATTACTTCTGAGACGTTCTTCTAGAGCAGAAAGCGCTGTCGGAAATTTCTCTTTATGGACCATCGAAATTACTGTTAGGCTACTAGTAAAAGTAGTAGTATCTGTATTATTGTTCAATGGATGGAGTTTAGTTTGGCTAGCGAGAGAGTGGGGTGTCTTGGGACCCGCGTCGATGCCTTGATGGCGTCCGGGTAGCACTCCGATGCCAGCGGTGTTGACGTCGTCCGTGGCGGCAGCATCAACTCGAGCTGAAAAAAGCACAAATCACCCTCCTGCCCCATCTAACGCGACGCCTATGCCCTGTTGAGAAGATTCATTAAGAGAAGCGTATACGTATGACTTCCGCGGGCATGTTTACCTCTTTAATTAACGAACCCCAATACTTTTATGTTACCCCTTATAGTCTTCCTTACATTAATTACGATAGCATTACAAAAGGGTGGTGTCTTTAAAAGTTCTTGCCTGGCTATTTGCGCACAGAGAAAATATATCCCTACGAAACATTCACAATAGACATACCATTGCCGGAACAGGCACCCGTGTTTGCAAATTTATGCTTCGCCCCACAGTTAATCTACAGGCTGTCGCATGAAAACCTTTTCTGCACAATCTACGCAAACAACTATTAAAATATCTAGGCACCAATAGCAAGACTGATTTTGCCTAACAAGATTGTTAGTATATTTTTCTTATCCTGGCACGTATGCCGCTGATATGCTTTGTTTATCAATGTACCAACAGTAAACTGGTTTATCAGAATAAACAGTTGTACATACAACAACATTATGAATCGAAGTATACAGTTTCCACCTTTTACAAACTGCTACTATAGATGCTATTTAATTTTCTTGCAAGTTATTTTTCGAGCAGTCTGTAAAATCAGTGAGGTAAAGAATTACTCGATGTCGGAATAGCGAGCACGAAATTAGGGAGACCAATTATCCTAGACTATCGATTTAATATATATCTCTAATGGTAAGAGAAATGTTTATCTGATAGTTGGTCACCCGCTAAAATCTTACAGTGCAAATACAATGAATGAAATGCGCATGGTGGATAACAAACATCGGATGTGACTGCTCGTAAAAGGGGCCAAATAACTAATATAATTCTTTCTCGATCAACTACACATTCTCTCTTTCGCCTGTAATGTCATGGACAATACTGTTCGAACATACACCTTCCTGAGGAAACAAATATGTATGAAACTTTCAAGTTGACTGGATTACACAATTCCTACTTGATTCGAGACCATTGAATTTACTACTACGATTAACATTTACAAATCGACTAATCCTACCTATGGCAGCGGATATTGTATCCGTATATAATCATGGACTCTCTTACACAATTACTCGAAATAATGAGACAAACCTCAGCTAAGTTAAGCGATCTACAATTGATAGTAGACAGCAGTCACCGAGTAGAGCGACAGATCTACGGCGGGATGTCATCCTTCGATACCCTAGTGCTTTTTCAACGTACACTTTTTTGTTAACGAAAAATTAACTAAACGAAAACTACACATAATCAGGTAATGTCATCATAGCTTTTGGCATGATTTACGTTAGAATTTCTGTCTGCAGAGAATGTTCCGTTGAATACCATCTTAGTTTCAATAAACTGACATTGTTTCTTTAAACGAATAGATCAGACAGACCCTTTATTCGTTCTGTACTCATGTAAAACACCACGATTTCGGAGGAAGATGCATGATTGATTAGCCATATAAAAAAAATAAAGAAACGCCGTTCGAACAGACAGCCAATATGGCGGCTGAATACCGGCTGCTATTAATAGGCCTAACGCTAAACCGAATTGTTATTTTTGCTACGTGGTGGTCTCTGCATGTGCAGAGGTGGACACACAACTTGTGAAGATAAAAACCCACAAAATCTCAGCGATTTCATCTTACAGAGAGTCGGCACGAAAATTGAAGTGAATCTATTGTGTGTCAGTTCTCTTTAGATCAATTTTTCAAGGACAATTAAGGGAGAAAACTGATGTATGCTGAAAACAAGGAAACTCGATATACAGAGGTCAAATCTTTCGATTCTTAAAGTTCCGCCCCGTTGTCTATAAAGACATGTTTTAGTGCACCGCGCTCTCGGTTTTATATTTGTAGGAAAGAAATTCTAGGTTAAATATCGCGGCGTATTGATATCAGAAATCAAATTAGAAAACTCACTTAAAGCCTAAAGTTGCTTCAATTATTTGTGTAAAAAGTTAACATTTAGATATACAACCACTTTTAGAGTTCACGCGGTGCACCTGTGCGATTCGTTGCCGAGCGTACGCCGGCGACGCCGCCACTAGGCCCAACAGAGCGTACTACACTAGCTTTAAGCCCATCCGCTCTTTTAGCATTTATAGGTTCTACTCAAATACCGCCACTTCAGTGCCAGAGCACGCTCCAAGATTCGTACTCAAAACAAAAAAAACATTTTAGAAGACAGCAGAATGTCCAATTAATAGTTAAAGCATGGGAAATACACGCGACTGGTTGAGTTCGCCATCCCCTTTTTTCTTAATCGAAGTATTTCCGAGACAATTCTGCTGAACGTGGCACTCACCTTTCCTCAGCATCGGTGGCGGTCACAGTCGTTGGAGTGGTAACGGTAGCTGGCGTCGCAGGGGCAGCAGCCGGCGTCGCCGCAGCCTGGGATCCGTTGGTTTCGGTTCCATCGGTGCCATCACCATTGGTAGCCTCCATTTTGGTCTCCTCACTTGTCTCCTCCGACGCCATCTGAGCCTCGACCTCAGTCATTTCGCCCGATTTTTAGCAGTGCTTACTACAAAGATATACTACGTTGTTACTGCTTAAGATCAAAAAGCAGCGTAGTATAGACCGTGTGATGAGCGGAGACACCTCACGACGCTTAACACGCGTGTCAACGAAACTAGCAGTTAGTGCGGAGCGAAGCACACCGCACCGCACTCGGCGATCACAAATAGCTTCGCCAAAGAAACACGACCAACAGTCCTCTAAGCCCGACTGCGGTAGAGCTGATAATAGAAGGACGCAACGCACTCACAGACCACTCCCTTGGCGAGTACCCAGATAGTCCCTAGGCAAATCCCTAGACACGATACAAAAACTCGCCGGCTTTTCGCCTAACTGGCTCTTTAAGCTTGCACTGATTCGTCGGCCAAGATTACGATGGGAGAGGGTCGCCGACGTCTCTCGCCCCACACTAACCACAGCTAGGGAGAAATTATCCCTTGAGGTCCGATGCGAGCTGCCTAACTGAACAAACTCTTTGTCGTCTGCTCAAGTCACTATGATATTGAGACTACTGAAAATGAGTAATGTATTATTACTTGACGCCGGCATTGTAGTGATTCTGGCCAACACCGACATTTGCATGTATTGTTGTCATTGTTATTGTTATTGTAATGCCGAGATTAAAGCGATGCACGCGCGCGAATAACCAGAAAAATGGCCGGCCTGTATGTGCCGTGAAAAATGCATAAGCGATAACCGTCGCACAAGCACAAGCACGATTCGTAACGAATGAATTGTAGAGAGAATGTGCATTGACTCCCAAAATGGTTCGGCGGCATGATATCAGCTTGCCAAAAAAAAAGGGAACAGTTTTTTTGGAAAAAGAATAAAGAAGGTACTGTGTCACGGGGTACTTACGGGAGTTTCACCAAGGTATAAGGAAAGGACATTGATGGGGCAACGCAATGGGGTCTTGTTAAGAGAAAGAACAATTTTGTTGGCAAAAATAGTGTTTTAAACGATTGCTTCAATAATCTACGTTGATTCTTTTCATTCTGATACTAGCCATCGTAATGGGTCTTGGACAAGTTTAATAGGAGCATACTGATATGCCGGCTAATGTTGTCCTTTTTATGACGAGAAATCAGTGCGTTCTATGAGTTCATATTTATTAAATTGACAATGCTGTAAAAATTGTGTTCGAACCAAATAAAAAGTATCGTAACGGTTTATGTAATCAGAAGGCAATCTTCGTCAGACGCTTGTGAATTTTTTAATTTAATTGCTCATAAAAATACGTCTCATCATTTTTGCAACAATTAGTAAATCAACATATTGAAAACTCGCACAATAATAATAATATGTTGTGCCAAAAAGTAGCTTGTTTCATTGACTATATTTGTATGTTATGAAATAGACAAATTTACTTTGTCTTTCCTCTTTTCAAACAAATATTATTCCTGAAATCAGTTTATCAATTGCATCTTGAAATACCTGGATTACGCGAAAATTTAATGCTGTAAAAAAAAACCCAGCCAGTCGAAAATTTTTTATCATTGCCGGATCAAGCATTCTTTATTTCACTTACCAGAACTATACATTACGTTCGTGCTAGAATTTTCGGTAACTTACTATGAAGGCAGATGATTTGTACTGCCAATTCTTTTGCCACCGAAAGTTTCCCAGTCACGATGCCTTTATAAAAATATTGTAAAGCTGAGCTTTAACAAGCAAGTAGCTTCAAGTGCATGCATGATGATCAGAATGAAGACTTATCCATTGAGGCTCAACTGTTCCGTTCAGAGAGAAGACGCATCAAAAGTATTGTTGACAGCGATCTCGTCATTGAACACCAGTGGAGAACGCAGCAACACCATATAAGCAAAAAGTAAATGAAGAGAAACTTTTAGAATTTAGCTGGTGAAGCGAGGTATATGCCTAAATAGGCCAGCAAAGTTCTAAGCAACCCCTCGCCTGCTATTATGATAATGGTAAATCGAAAAAAATTTTGCTTAAATCTATAAAGATTAGTAGAGGGTTATTATTATTGTTGCTTAACTGTATTAGTTTTAGAAAGGTATGTTGTATGAATATGCTATCCCGTTGAGGCGAAGATGGAAGACTCGATGCAGCGATAGTGACACTAGTCGCTTACCACTAGACGTCATACGCTGCAAAATCTTTAATTTATCGTATGCAATTTTCCTGATTAGCGCACAGCCTTTATTGCAGTATGCCGTTTTCAGTAATAAATTGCATTTTTTACTGAGATCGCTGAACGCTTGTATCTTCTATGCAATTGCATGTCCGGACATCTTTGTCGTATAAAGGCCCTGTGGTGAGCATGACAGGAGTGGACCGCTTTCGGTGGGACAAGTACAGTCCGCACTAAACGTTCTTGTTCGAGACCATGATAGTCATGAATACCTCACACAATGCCCTGGTTCATCAAGCGCTCAGACATTTAGCTCAAACACAAGAGACGATTATGCTTTAAAATGTGCAGGGCATAATTTCTTTCGACTTTCTAACCACTGCATAGCTGCTTCGTCTGATTGAGGTTTGTGAGGAAATGTAGACCATCACTGACTGCCACGGCCTCAGATGCAGTTCATAGGGCGGGCCAATGTGATGGTGCGCCCTACTCCAACGAAAAATGGTACAAAGTTAAGCCCCGGGATGGTATCATGTTGTCACAAAGAGAATGCCTTGAAAAAATTACAATATCAACCAAATCATTTCGCGAACTTCAGTAAAATTTTGAAATCCACTTCTCGACATAGGTAATATTAAGTAGGGAGATGTTGTAGCAAGTCGCATAGGTCAGAATTGTATTCGGCTCGAAGCAGACAATGTCACCTATGTTCTGAATGTTCCGTTCTTCTCACTGCATTTTAGAAAGGTTGAGATCTGCCTCTCAGTATCTGTAAGCGTAAAACTTTTCTACAAATGCAACTTGCCCTGTCGTAGCAAACTGCTCTACCGAAGCACAAACTGTCATAGACGACTCTTACCGTCCGCTATTTACAACTCGTAAAGCAAATCGACTGAACGTATCGGCGCAACCTGAATGTATTTCTAGAAACCACTTTTTTGGTTAGGTAAACAACATGGTCTATTCAGTTTCTAGCTCATATAGGCCGGCCAATTTCTGCTCCACTTAAGATGTCCATTATCACTTGAGAGATCATGTGAGATCACCCGGCAATGTACAAAGTGCCTAGGTGAAGCTAACCTGCGTCTTCACACGCTTACAATTGCTTGTGGATGATGCATAGCTATCGAGCAACGACGTATCTGTTCGTGCGTGTTTATTATGGAAACCTCAGACAAGTCACCCTAGCAAAACCCATCCTGGCAGGAAATTTTGGTGAAAACAAAACCTTTGTGCCATACTAAGCAGATCGATTCTGGTAACTTGCTCACGCAATGCAACAATGCAAAACACTGCAAAAAAAAAGCTGAAGTACCGTTTAAATTCCTTTATGCTATACAAAGATTTTACGGGACCCCTTTGCTGATGGCTGCGCTTTTAAAGATCTGTTAGCTCAAAAAAGTAATAGAAACTAAAGAATTTAGATATGATGATTTGACATATAAATAGGTAACCATCTAAATACTTCTAGAGCGCTAGTCCTGACGTCTATCTCACTTCTTGGTCGTTGCTTTATTCGAAAACGTTTCGTGTGTCTTTCACTTCAAACGTTTTGCACTTGTTCCTTTTGCCCCAAATTATTGATAAATACTGCATGAAAAACAAGTCACTGATGCCATATATATAGTGTTTGTAAATTAAATTCTATTTATCGCAAACGATATATACACAAGCGTTAGTATTAACGCACTGATCAAAAAGTTATGCTAATGCCGCTACTCACGATTCTCCGCAAACGGTTTCAGGCCAACCAACAACTCCCTGTTAACTAGCGCCTACAGTTTCAACAAACATTTCCCCTCTACAAAGAGAGTCACTGCTAAAATCAAACAACAATTATCTAATAGAATTTCTCAAAAACATCGAGATCAGCATTTCTGTGTCGCTTGTGAGCTTGTTGAGATGCTTCGGGTTATTGTGTTGCTCAAACTGCAAATTCGCATATTATTTGCACTAGATTTTTACCAGATTTGATAATACTTATTATTTCTAGTGCACAAACTTATTTGAAACTTAATTTAGCATAGCCACCAGATATATTGCAACAGTAAATTCGTATTTGAGATCTGCGCTCGTTTGTTTGGTTCTATTGTCGGACAATGTTGTGCCATCTATTGCGCGTGTGAGCACGCTTCCTCCGGTCTTCAACTATCGCTTATCCGTTTATTTCTCGGTATTCTATGCCATTTGCTAAACTAAGGATAATGCACGCTCCCCATTGTGAAGCATTGATCGACACTGTAAATGTATCTGCATGCTACATTTCCCGCTGCTATAGGGGTACGCATTGTGGTGGTTTTATAAAACTAGGAATATACATGTTTTTGCCAAATGTAGCCAATTTCTGTTACAATGCTCAATATGTATTTTGAAAAAATTAACTTGAAGTGTAAGTAAAGTTGCCTTCTCCGTCTCTCTGTTCAATGCCTTTCCGCAGCGCTACCTTTTGGGGGGTAGCACCACTATTCAGCACACATTGCTAAGTTCCTTGCTGACATATGTTGTTAACAATGCAGCAGTCAACTAATGGCGTAACTTTATGCTTTCTTCCGGCCGGTCTGACTGGATCTTCTGTTTTCTTAACTACTCGTGCTTTAATGTTTCAATGGTCGCTTGTGGAAACTGCATAGAGAAAATGCTTATAAAGGTCTGTCCGGACGGCACGAGGCACTTTTTTCACAAAGAAATTGCGATAATCAATAGGACCCGATTAAAGTAGAAGCCATTTGATTGAGCTACAAGCCATATTCGTTTCTTTTGTCACTTCTGATTACGAGCCATCTTATCTCGTATTACATATAAGTATGTACTATAAGTCTATTTGAAGGACGTTTCCGACAAACTATGGAACGGGTTAAATGTACTTGAATAACGCTTACACCATATAAAAGAGGAGAATGATACTGCTACATGTTAAATGTACTAATCTTTATTGTTTGTACGTTCTAAGTACCACTATGAGAGCTTCTTTCAAGGGTTGTGTACTTGTGACCTGTATATTACCATACCTGATTTCGGTAAAAGTTTTAAAAGCCTACATAGAACAGCCAGTCTGTTTCCCGCTTCCTGATTCTAACAAACAACATGCGAAGATCGTAGCAACGCGGTAACTTATTAGGCACACCAAAGTTTATCTAAGGCAACCTGAGAACTTTAACAATAATGAACCTCACTCATATATCTATTTCGTTTGAAAACGTCTACTAAACTTGACTTACAATTCAAAACTTCCGAAAATTATATTTCGTTGGTGAGTTGTGCTGACTTATATGTGTACTTCATTTAAGTCTCTACTTTGGTTTAGAGGGCATCTTTATATTTGAAATATTCCCTGTTCGGACCCGGCGTCAGCATGTATTTCACTTATCACTGTAATGATCATATCACTGATAGCAACCTTCGGCATCTTAGTGGCACCCTTTCTCATTTTGAGGTGTTTACAAAAACCCCACTGCCTGAGGTCTATTGCTATTCACGAATAAAGAGTATCTTACTATCTATGGTGTTGCAATTCGGTTGGCATTTATCTATACATGCTCTGACAAAAGATAAAACGGCATCAAGTAATATCAATTTTGATATACGATCCGCGATTTGTCAAATAGTCTCGACCCATTTTACGATGACCAACTCTTAGTTCGGTAAATTTCACGATTAGGGAATGAAACCCGAATAATCACTAGATGTCAGTGTTTACAGTATTGCCAGTCAATTGTTAACTAATTTCCAGGTATGTATTGGACTTTTACGCTATGAACCTTGTTTCTGCTACATGATAATATGCCCACATTTGAATCACTAGCAATGTCGACGATCGGAACCTAAAATGACGCTTATTTGTGTAATTTCGAAATAGGTTACTGGCCCAATTTTGTGTACCCTTCTGTTGCGCCAGCATTTTTCGCCATCGCGCTGATAATGCACAAGCCTAATGCTTCTTATTGATGATTCAATCACAGAAGAAATTTACGTTATAAAAAAAATTATTTGTGTGTGCTCTTTGCTACCTATGTGATTGCTCTAGGATGTTTTAAATGAAAGAAAATGCAAACATTGGCTCACGGTGCGTAATGTGTTGAGAATGAAGACACTGCATGAGACAATCAAAAATTACGTTAATTATAATTATATATTAAGTTAACGTTCTAGTAAAATAACCAGATGTGTCGAGCGCCTTTTCTGCTATCCCCGTCACTAGAACATTGTCGTCGTTCCTCCGCTCTCCGTTCTTCAATTCATCGTGTTTGTATCAGTAGGTGTCCTTACCTTTGATGTGTTGTATTGTGTTTCACTGCGACCAGCGGCTTCGACACCGGTCGCATTGACAAAGATGTTCATACTGCTGCACAGATATAAAAATCGGAATTTGAATCTGGGCTTATAAAGAACTGAATATGGTTCGTGCTTTGCCATATCTTGCAAAGCGAGGTCGCTCCTCTGCTGGGGTGAATTCCCCCAATTCTTGTTGCACTTGTTTGCTACAGTCAATTTCAGAGATAAATTTAAGAGTGGCTCAGGTTTTCTCAGTAGTTAGCGATTGTTTCTCGTAACGTAATGTGGATCGAACATCGATACTTAATTGAATGTCCTCCGTAATTGAATATTGACGTCTGTCATTAGCTTTGAAACGTTAGTATGTTACTCACTATCTGTTAACTGAGGTAATGAGGCAAAGCTGTGTAAAGTCTTACCTAGAATACCAAAAAAAAACTGCCACATGCAGCGGTTATAACGACGATTGGCACTCTTATTATATTGCAGGATCGGTATTGAGTACCATCAAGCTGGTCGCTTTATTCATTACCTATGTATTTTAAAGGTCAGTTCTTATTTCCGTTACAGGTAAGTTGTCTTTATTTCGCTAAACTGGGTCATTGTCAAGATCCATAATCACGCAAACCATAGCTGTACCCGTCATGCTTAATGCCCAGCCTGAGACCGCGCCTAAGCTTTGGCAAAAGTGCTGCCACTGTTGGAAAGAGCAAACAAGAACCTCGATGACTGCGAACTTCCAGAACGTAACTTTAAGCTAAGTTATGAGATATATCAGCGAAATGTGCCTTGAATACAATTAACCACGATCATGTTGTTAGGAGCCGTTTTTCAAATCCAAAAGAAATGTTAGTAATACTAACAACAATTATAAAGTTATTTTCCATTTAGCCTGTTTTTATGTTAAGCGCGCTTGTCGTCATCTAGATGTAAAAAATTACTATGTGTGTCTTAAACGATGAAATAAAAAAATCTTTCTTGAATCGGATCAGTTACTAAATTTCCAGACAACTAATTCAAAATTATTTTGCCCATCAATTCAAAACCATGGATTCTCTATTTCTTTGCAGAATAACACTACAATAATCACCGTTTTGTTAGCGTATGTTGTATTTGCATAAAATATGACAGAATTTGGTTTTCATTTTCAAATCAAAAATAGAAAAAAAATAATTTTTATTAACAAACGTTACCGAGGCGGAAAAAGAATGATAGATATGAAAACATTATCCTCTTGTAGCTTAATTTAAGTTAATCTTCGAAGTCGTGCTAAGTTAAAGTTACGCAACGGTAATTCTAGTATTATAAAAGGTGACGCTACAGAAAATTGTTCGGTTTAACACATGCTCAGTCAAATCACTTCGTACAAAATATTTATTATTATATTTATTGCTATATTGAAAGATGTCGACGTGTTGATATTTCATAAATATATCAAAAATCGTACACAAATATGACGTTTTTGACAAAATTCTGCATCCAGTGATCATTACTTTATGTTAAATTTTTGTCTTATTTATCTAAGATCCCGCGGTATTACCATGAAAATTTTGATAAACATCTATAGTCAAGTAAACGTACTTGTTTAACGTTTTCAGGGATCATTTACGGATGAGATACGTTTATAGTAGTATAAGTTGATGCCGGAACTTATTTATTTACCATCTTCAGCAAACGTATTAAGTTATAAAATATGTCAGTTCTGAACAAAAATCATCATATAGTTGATTCTAGTTTTCGATGTATAATCAAGTCATTATAATCGCACTCAGAATACATTGAAAATCGAGAGAGAAAATGCAGAGTCGCAATGATTTACAAAACTTTATTAACTGCCCAGTTTCCGTTGGGATCGATGGCTTTGGTATTGGTCCATATTAAATATACGAAAGCTATATATATAACCATTTGTTCAAAAGTTAATGGGTTTTTGGTCTGGGAAGAAAACCAGGGCTTCCGCTAAACAGAGATGAAATTTCATAAAAATCCGATGCAACATCGAGTTCTCCGATGAAATTGTATAAATCTATGTAATAAGCGTTTCGCGGTTTTTCTCAGCTATAAGTCTGTTGTAGAATAATTCCGTTCAGATACTGCGGATGTTGCGTAGTGTCTACGGAAACTAGGCATGGAATAAAGCTCAAATAAACAGGTCGTTCAAGCGCTTCAGAAACGGACAGGAGTTTATCGAGAAAAATCCCCTTCGTGGAAGGTCTGTATCGACGATTGCGCACGAGAACGTGGAAAAGACGAAACAACTGGTGCTCGTCAACAGCCATATCACAATGAAAGGGCTAGTAGAACAAGTAAGTATTTCAAAAGGCTCATCTCAGGCTCTCTCGACCGATCTTCTGGGTGTTAGAGGGCTTACGGCAAAGCTTACGCCGAAACAACTGAACGTTCCTTAGATGAACGTCCATGGGGAGCTGTGCCAGGAAAACGTTTGGCACTTCTAAAAAAAAAAACAGACTGGCTTGAATACGTTTTTACGGGTGACCAGACGTCCATATTAGGCTACGATTAGGGCACAAGAATACAATCTTTCTAATACCGATACAAAAACAAACCCCACTAAAAGGAAATCGCACGCTCTAGGCCTAAAACCAAAATTGATCTCATAGTTTTGTTCGTCCGTTGAAAAACTGTTTATTATGAGTTTATGTTGTCGTGCTCCACGCTCACCAGCAAACATTATCAAGAAGTTTTTCGAAAATTTCGCGGCTACGTCTGACACAAGGAACCTGAACTGTGGCACGGCAAGTCCTGCATCATAACGATGCACAGTAGTTGTTATAAAATAATTTAATACGTGTGTTGCTCTGACCCCCTTTCCCGGAATTAACCCCATTTTCATGTTTGCAAAAGTAACAGAAAATTTGAAATGGAAGCATATCGACATAAAAATTGCTGACCAAACTAAGGATTGCACTGAAGATCGAATTCGAGACATATTTTGAGGCATTAGTGTGTTATATTCGTCGGGATTTATTCTGAGGGGGACAGCTTGGGGTTAAGTAATTAAGTAAATATTCGTTAATCTGGAGCAAACGAGTCATTCATTTTTGAACAGAGGGTTTTGACCATATATGTACAATATATAGCTTCACCAACAGCTATGTGAATATAGCAACTTTATTACCAAATATCTGTTATTGACTCGGCCTACTTTGCAGCTGTGTTGGTCTACATCGTTAGCGATATACATATGACAAAAAAACGAGAACAATGATGTACAGTAACAATGGTTTGCATGTTATTCTAAAGCCGTTACTTAATTCAGTTTTGTAAGTTGTACGAACCACAGAGTGTATTTCTACACTCTAAACTTGATGAACCTAATTCTACTGAGAAGTCATTCTACTCGTTCAGAATTAAAGTCCACCAGTAAAAATAGATGTTTGTGGAAATATAAAATTTCGTTCGAAATGTGCAGACTACAAAAAAAAATATCGTGCTTTTGTGTCTGAGTGAGGCTAAATCCGAGTTTACTATCTGCAAGTTTCTATTAAATTGAATATTTTTTTGATAGGGTAGCTTCAGTGACCCACCAAAAAGTTAGATTATCTTATGTCAGGTACGACGTAAGGTCCTGAATAGTATATGATAAATTAACTCAAGTAACCTGAATGCAACTCTTTCTTCTCGACGGTTTTGAGCTCAACCGCCACTGCTGTGGCAGATTTTCACTATTCACTTCATAGAGCCGCTATGTACCCTGCCGATACCAGAGACCTGTTCAAAAGAAAGTAAGGATCAAAAGCGAACAACTAATTATAAGCAGGTGTCCACCGCCAATCTGAGCAACGGCTGTTGATGAATCATTATCACTGAAGGTCCTCGATAGGCGACTGCTAGCGGACGCAGCAGGTCTTTCAAATTTCGCTGTAGCTTGCAGCCTCCTGGCCGTATCCTGGTTTGACTCGCCGAAATCAGTTGCCGACGACGTGAGCGTTGGTGGCGATGCTGCAAACGCGGGCGACGAACTATTGTGATCCGACAAGGCCCGGTTATTGTACTGATTTGACAACCGATATGACGCGCCGCTTGCCCCTGCCGATGCGGGTGTTAGGTGCGACTGCCTCGCGATCTCCCGCGAATCAAAGTTATATCTATCGTAATAATCGTCCCGATTCCTTGGATCGTTTGTCGACCGAAAAGTGCTATGTCGATGGCGAATATCATTGTTGTACATCTTGTTATCGTCCACAATGGGTGAACCGTTAAGCGACATCGAAGAGGACACAACTATGGGACGATCATTCGTGAAAATCGAGTGACCCCGTGATTTCGGACATTCGTACGAAAGACTGGAAAGAAGTCGCAGAAGCGTGTGAATAATTTGACCAATTTAACATCACTTGAAACTGACATGGACTAGCATAGGAATACGAAAAAAAAGCTCCTAGACAAACAAACAGGCAGTTAGAAGTAGTAGAAGGGACAAAGAGGTGGTAGAGCTTAGATGGTTATCAGTGGTAAATACGATGTTTCAACTGTTTGATGGCCGACGTTTCTGCCAGGAAATACTTAAAATACGAAAGGTTATTCAGGAATATGGAAGGTGTTGCCTTTCAACTCGCTTTCTAGGCAAAGTGGTAATTACGTTAGGCCATTTACTGGGTTCTGGCTACTGGGCAATATGACAGATTTGAATTCTATTTATATGTTGTACTCTTATGCGGTTAAGTACTTATCCGAAATCCAGTCTTCTATGTAATTCATTCAAAGTTACGAGTGGATAGGATACTTGACCTTATGCTAATGGGGTAGACTTTCTGCTAACGGGGACATTATAAACCTTTCTCTACATATGAAGCATAAAATATGTTAGGGCGAAAAGTTTACGTCATCGCAAAGATACGTACGCACTCTTCCGTGGCTGAAACTATAACTTCATTAACTGCCTTTGACCTCATAAAATATATATTAGCAAAATCTTCAGGGCAATGGTCTTCTAACAAAGCAGCCGAAAAAAAGATCGTATTATTTTTTTTTTTTTTTTATCCTTCAGATATCCATAGCTAGGATGCTAAAGAAAAAAAACGCCATAGAGAGCCAAACAAAGATAAAATCCGAATCGTTTGTGATCTACAGGGAAAATGGTAACCCTTCGCAGTATCTTGATCTTCTGAAAATGATAGTCGATCTATAATTATACAAGAGAATAATGGGTGTTTATCATTAGTTGTTTTTTTTTATTTACTGCTCTATTTATCCATTCTACTATTACTTGGCTATGTTATAAAATATGGATAAAGGAGAGACTGCTCGTTAAATGAAATTAGAAAGCTCGTCTGGTTCGTCTTCTGCCGTTTTTACTAATGTAAAGTAATCAAAAGAAAAAAAAAACACTTTATGCGACAATTCGTGCTCGGATCAGTGTTGGGGTACTGCTACTGTTACAAACTATATAATGATATTATTGAAAGTGATGTGATATGGTTTAGTGCTTCATGCATAGCATACTTGCTAGCGGTTTAACGTATCTTTGCTCGGACTAATGAGGCTGTAGTGTTAGAAACCGCAACAGTTATTGTTATTCTCGTTATCAGAATCACTAGGTGTGAACGGTCTAGCATGGAAGTTCATTCAGTCGAAAGCACAATAGGTTTAGTAGAAACCACGAGTCGTATAGCAAATAACAGTCAAACGGTTAGGTTACGTATCGTTACCATCGTGGATCGTTTGCCAATGCCATTCGCCAAAATGAGACAAACAAGGCAAAATCCGACTGAAAGTTACCACAGAAGTACAAAAAGTTTTTTCTGTTTTTGGCAGCTGGCAGATGCCACGCTGTTGATAGCGATTGTGAAACGATCGACATACCCTCTACCTGCTTTACTATAACTTCTTGTTTTTCATTTCCTATTTGAACTCTAATAAGTGAGCTGACTGTAATAGTGATGAGGAAGCCATAGTTAAACAAGCTTTTGAGACAATAGCCAATCATCGGTAGCGCATGAATTGTCAAACCTCAGGTTAGAAAGTGAAACCATTAATGATTTGGCTTTGTAGCTATGTTGTACCTGGAAAAACATAAACTGGGTTTTAGTGGCACTTAACAATTTGCAAACTATTTTTTGTGCAATTTGATGTAGAGAGAGGACACGAGCGATCTGGGTCGTCGGTACACTTCTGGGCACATATAACGCGACAAGAATTTCTGGGACATCTGAGTTAATTTGTTGAATGAATTTCATAAAGCTTGTCTCGACTGAATCAAGGATACAGAGCAGAATGTATTAAACTCACACAAGTCTGCAATAGGAAGCTATTTGGCAAAATGTCAACCAATGTGCATTCTATGAAGGATACCTGACAAAATATATATGTTACAGAATGCTGATGATTAGAATAAGCGTACAAACATATCATGCTTACATAATATTGTCAATATATAGCACTCAACAACGCTTTTATAATCCAGTTGGTTTAACCATTGAGTTTATATATGTCCAGTGTATATTTAGTCAAAGAACTGGTACCATTTTCCCTCTGTCGATAAAAGTGCATATATTTGGAGGCGAATTACCAACGTTAGGGAGCGGTGTTTATAGTCTGAGAGCAGACGACATTAGCCTGCGATACTCACGAGTAAGAATTTCCTGAGCATCTATGAATTAGAAATGCCATCGAGTGGTCCATAATGGTCCGAGCGTGCGATCCGCACAGGCGAAGAAGCGGCTCACTGACGCAACTTCTGAACTTTGAGTATGAACTGAAATAAAAACAATAACATTAAGCAAATAATTCACAATAGCTTCTACCAGATATTAATAAGCTAAATACAACACCAAATAAAATTTAAAGGTAAATAAAAATATACACATTTTTCCGTTCCTGCCATTATACACGTTTCATAAATCAGTTTGATACAAAATTAAAATTACACCCAGCATAACGGTGCCATTATTCAGCGAATTAATGATTTCAAGGTCCTATCTCACTGCTGTCTTGGAGAACACGCTTCTTTTCTTTATGTACGCTTGACGCGTCGCAAATTTGTTTTGTCGTTGCCTTTTTGCCTATTAATATACGCCTCAGTCAGATCCGTAGGCCAAGAATACTTTGCGGTGCTTTGAATAGGTTACCTGATGCCAACCAAGCTAACACAAATGTATATTAAACCTTCGCGGAAATAGCTGTGATGTAATGTAAAAAAATGTTTAAAACCCATGCGAATCATGTAGAACGTGTTTCAAGGCGGGCCTTGCGTCCGCTTTGATATGACTGTAAATTTGAGAATCGTCTTTCGATGGGCTTTTGGCACGCTAGACCTGCTCACGAATCTTTTTTAATATTCTGCTAGTTTACTATTGCTGACGCTAAACGTGTGCCGGAAGAACATATCGTCTGCTTGCTGCTCATGCTGGACAAAACTACTGCACTAAGCTTCCATTCGAAGAAAGTTTATTTTCAAATACATGGACATTGCTGAGGAGGTTCATTAGAATTCATTAATTCGTTATATATATATATATATTTTTTTTTTTTTGAGTTGCCCCACATTATAACTGACAGGATAACACCTTTCTTATGTTAATCCCATTTTTAATGAATTACGGCCTCACTGATTCGGTGCCAATTCATTTTTCGATCTTGAGCTTTCTTTTCTTTTTGTGACGAACTTCTTACTATAACATATGGTAGGTACAACTTGAGGATTAATTCAATATCATATATTGAGAAATGGCGTTTACGAACAGATCTTGACTAATGTTTTGATGATGTTCAGCATTGTGCCTTTAAAGATAAATGCATTCTGTGGTCAGGAAATTAGGCAACCCCATGAACAATTGATCGGTATAAGGCCTTTTCATTTGTTTTCCTGTAAGTACATCGCTAGTACTTACAGGAAAGTAAAGGAGAAGAATATGCAGGATCTCGGGTAGACTAGTCTTCATTTTTGTCTTCTAAAACCTTGAGTTGTATCTAACGCACTCTGAGATCATTGTTTGTGTTACAGGTGACTATCTACGTGGCACACAATCGGCGGAAAAAAATCGACGAAGGTGCTCCTCAGCTACCGTCAAGCTTAGTCTCTCATATGGTTATGCAAGGAATATCCACAACTTTAAATGCGAATCAATTCTAGATCATTATTGTATGGTTTTCTATACTTCGCAATCGCTTTCTCCGCCTAGAGCGTCCTCGTATCACATAGAAACTCGTCTATTTGTACATTATACATGTGCGTTGAAAGCAGCGCGGAATATTTTGATTTTCTAAGAATAAAGGCTGTTATTGGAAATACTGTTACTAGACGCCTATTACCCGTATCGGCCGAGACTGCGAGGGGAAAAATTACTCATATAAGCTGCAGTGAATAAGATTTTAATAACTGTGTTACTCTCATATGAATCTTACTAAGTGCATTTGTAGCATGTCTCGTGTGATTGGCACACTGCAGATATGATAAAGCCTTTCTCAGACCGTCTTCTTTAACATTGGTATTACCTGCATTGGACTTTTGCCCCACATTTCCTCGCAGTTTCTGGCCAGCATGGCACATTGTAATGGTTTTACATTACCTCGAAGGCAGGCCAACTTTGCCAAACGTAAATCAAGTTGCTTTGTGTGTGTCATTAACTCACATCACCGTAGCAACCTAAACCTGGTTGAATTTTATGCTATTACAGCTCCGTCTATTTCCGTCTCTCTGTTTGCTGTGTTCAGTTGGGGTGGGCCCACCTCCAGTTGGTCGCTCCAATATAACATAAATCAACATTTAAAATCATTTATATGTTATTATATAATATTTATATGTATAAAAAAAAACATTTACACTCATAAATATAATTCGTGTGCCCCGTTCTATACAACAGCCAAACTGAATTCTAGCTTCGGCCATCTTTCTGTTCGGTAAACAAGAGCAAATGGGGGGCGGAGTTTGTTTTTGTCGATGCGGTTGTGGAAGGCATAGCCATTTAGAGAAGAAAAAAAAGATGGACCCATTCGATAGGGACAAAATAATTGCTAACAGTCTCAAGTCAATTGTGAATATATCTATTTTCCCAGCAGTGATAAACACATGCAGACCCACTAATAGAATGATATTACGAAAGATTCAAGAACAACAACACCAACAGGGACCGGAACATGACACATGGGTTATATTATTTCAATTACATTTATGCAGAACTGTCAATACAAGGTCATCATTATAGTGCTGCCGTCCTTCCCATGTCCATGCGACTTGTTACGTGATTGCGCCGCGTGATGGCGTTTGCCCTTAAATTATACAAACCAGCAGATGTTGTCACTAGCTTCACTGCCGGACTGACTGACTTCGCCCACCATGTCGTTATAATGAGAGCCACAGTTGTCCACGGAGACCTTGCGGAAGCATGATGCACTCTGAAGGTACTCTGAAAACGGAAGCGCAGGTAATGTATTCAGCGAATGTACTCTTTAAACATACAAAAGCCTTGTTTTGCCGGAGTTATTTTTAAATCCAAGCATAATTTGTATTGTGGTTCTGGCTTTTACTAAAAGATAAACGATGTCTGCGCTGTCATGGTAATAATTATCAAGCAAGGTTTCCGATTCGAATTTGCTGGCGGGCCTGAATTATGTCCTGTAGGATATGCTGCGGCTGATGTTATCGTCAGTACTTAGTGAGGTAACTTCTTGTTGGCTGTACAAAGCTGTTCTTTAAGTAAATGTCAAAGGCGTTAACCTTTCTGATACTTGTCGGAAGCGCAAATCGCGTGAACGGTGTCAATGGAGTCCCCTACAGCGTCGTTGAATCTCGATCGTTGATCGTCGCTAGCACAGTCTTTCACATAGAGTCGAATGCAATCCACAAACCCACCCCACATCCTGTAAATAGAGGAAGACTATGCTGTTTAGGAAAAAGTTATATGACTTCATAACTGATTCGTTGCTGTGAGTTTACCCTCTGTTGAAAACTTCGATAGCTTGCAACAGAAAATGCTCAATAGCTTGAGCGTTTCCCAGCTGTGCTACTTTCAGTGTCCTGATACTTGGTTCGCCTTTCGTACGTTTCAAGAACTTTGTGCGATATTTAGTATTACAATTAAATGTGTTATAAATTCGTCAATGACCTATGGACATAACAGATTTAGAATATCTCTCGCCTGCCCGACCGAGGCGTGGCGAATCTGCCTCGTTTAGCAGCGGGTTTGTGCCCGAAAGATCATTAACAGTTACTTTCCGACCATGGAGCTGACGTGTTCTAGGCGTTTCGAAGAGGAATGATTATTTAAATCATCAGTTGGTTTGAATTTCTCCATAGGTCGGTAAAAACGTGTTTCTCCTACTTGATTGGACTGCTGAAACTGTAGGTAATAGTCGCTGACCTGCACATATTGTCGATGTGTTGGAGATTCGTTGGAAACATGTATTCGAGATCATGGAGAAACGGCCGTACTCTTTCTGTACAGTTATGCATACGACCTTCACAGCTTTCGCGAACAGCGGCCATTGCTGCAACGTTGAGCAGGATCATGCCTAGAATTAAAATTAGAATAAAAATAAAAATCTGTGAAAATTTTGTTCTCAATGCGCATTCGGGATGTTTTTTTTTTGATGATTTTATTACCGTAGAAGTTAACCTATCTCCCCGGCAAAGCAAAAGCTATTAGAGCATCCTTATTTGCGGCAACTCCAGTGGCTATTGTTGCCAGCGCGAACTTCAAATCACGGACCTGGGCCTGTGCAACCTGTCACCACACTTTTCATTAATTAGTAAATACTGAATAGTATTTCTTTCTGATATTGTCTTTTTTTTTCCTATAGCGTATGTTTGTTCTCTAAGTTGAGCAAATCATATGAAATTCTAATAGTATTTACGGGCTACGATGGGTCTATGCTATAATACGTCATACACACACGACAACGATATGCAACCGGCATCAGTCTGTTGTTGAGGCGTCTGCGGAGTGAGGAATAGAGCATTTTCTTTGGCTATCGTTTATTTTTAAGAAGCGTTTCGACTCCAGACTTTTCTCGCTGATTTGAATTGAAATCGCCAGTTGAAACGGACGTAACATTGGAGCTAATGCCGTTCCTCACAGTGTAACGCTTGGTAAGCAATCATAGCTAGAAGAATTACATTAAAAATAGACTGCTAGAACGATGCCTAAGAAAAAATTAAACTGTAACAGAAAATCTATATAACTATGATTTGAATAAAATAGCCGTATTGTCTAAATATATAGTGAAATAGGGCAAACGTAGGTTTACAGTTGCCGACGTCGCAAGTCAACAGCCAGACAGACCGACAGGGGTAAAAGGGTTGACTACGACACTGTGTAAACATTGCTCGACTGTACCTAAAGTTACGTTGTAAGCACACTTTTCCCCTCTATGCACATCTCCCTTAATATTCTCGTGAATGTTCACCAGAATTATCCGCAACCTAAACCTACCTATTGCCACGTCCTAACTATTACCAGGTCAGTATTACTTTGAGTCGAAAAACAAAGATCGCAAGTAGTTACAGGTTACCTTTACATTACGCATGGCAGCTGTGAATTCGGATAAAAAGCAAAACCATTAAATTCTAGACTGCCAGTCCGCGACGCGTACGCCAATTTTATCCTATGACGTTTATCGGTACGGTATCCACGCATCCGAGGATAAGTTACCTGTTTTACTATACTGAAATTAATTTCTAGACTACCTCTTACCTTACCTGGACACGCCATATTTGATCATACTCACGTTGACTTCATACGTACCATGTACGTATTTTATATATAATCTCTATGCATTCATAACATCTCAGTATTACATTACGCCTCCAAAGATAGGCAGGCCCTCCCGTTAAAGAAAGCATCGATTTCAGCGATCCGCTTAAACGTACAGCTACATCTTTCCCCGTTTATGAAGGCCAATGTCTATTCGTTTTAAGGTAATAAGCGTTCAGCAGACAATTACGTTGCCACGTACAGACAGCATTTCTTCTAGCCACGGCAAGGAGAAACAATTTTACGTTTTTTTTTTTTCTAAAAACAGCAGCTCTAAGTATTATATTTGCCCTTGCATGAATGACAGGGAAAGGAAAATGCGTTTATAAATTGTAACGTTCCGTAATTAAGCAATGCAGAAGTGGTGCTTACTAAAGCAAAGATTAAAACCGCTTCCGTTTCTTTCTTTTTCAATATGTGGCTTTATTAATTGTATTCGATATTTTTTTTACTTCATTATTTAGCCAACGCAATCAATATCTTTATTATATTTGATGCACGCCTCATACACGCATTGGAAAGGTACGCTTCAGATGTAAGGAAGTACGAGTGGATAAGCAGAAAATGAACGCCTCAAAAAGCGCATGCTCGTCTACGTAAAGCTTTGACGATTGGCATGAATTGGACAGATACGATAATAGATCCATCCAGTATCCCGCCCGTCATCACCCAGAAGCTTTGCGTCCTAAGAGTCACTAACTCACAGCTTAAATACTTCTAAAGTCTAGATTTCTGAATGGTTCCAATGACGATAAAGACAATTATCATTGAAAGTTCTATAACAGGCCATATTGCATGTTGCGTGTTGAACATCGACCCGATACGCCCAATATCGCGTTTCCTGCCTAACGCCCCTCAGATAAGTTCGTCTTTCGGGAAAAGCAATAACTCGCGATGGTATCCTTGTGTTGATGACAAAAATTTTTTAATTTCTCCATATTAGTGGTTGTGCACGATCGGTCGTAAATGGCAGTTGGGACCAGAACGAATCTGCTTCTCATCTATTGTTCAGTACGCCTTGAATGGAAAAATGCTTTTTTGCCAGTATTTTAGCCCCGAGGGAATTTTATCACATGATACTTTAAATCGACCGTGTCTGTTAAAAAGGTTGGGAGCCGTGAGGAACTCTAAAAAAATTTAGTAACACAAGCTATGGGAAAAACTCTTTGTGTCTTAGGTATAGTACTATTATTATAGCATTACTAAACTGGCGATCGATGTTTTTGGGCGTCGGTCCGATGCGGGCGTCGGTGCTATCGCTGATCACGATAGAGGGCGTTTCAGATAACAGACAGAGCTGTTCGCGCGTTAATTCTAATCGTTGATTGATGCAGCGAAATAGTGACCATCGAACGGCTTATACAGTTAGTAGATGCTTTCCTAGTTTTTTTTTTTTTTTTTTTTTTTTTTCCGCTCCCTTTAGCGGTTTTCCATTAGGGTCAAATGTAACAACAACGATAACAAGTAACGACGGCCGCTCTTAGTTAGAATAACAGTACGACGCCTATTGTTATTATGTTGTTATCATAGCACCACAGCGACCCAATGTCAGTACGCTTACTCAATACATGAACAACACAGACTCGTGTATTGATCATAAGCACGTGCTTTACCATTCATCGTTTTCCAATAGTTGTATAGTAATTAAGAGAAACCTAAGGGAACAAATTATTTTACGCGACACAGCAGCCAGACATGGTTCTCCTTCACGAGAAAATACAAAAAAAATAGGCATGTTAATGCTTATTAAAATCTAAGGACACATTTTTCTATGCCATTCGACCATCAGCGAATTGTCAACATAATCGTTGTTTGAAAGGCAAGCTTCCAGTCAATGAATAGTGAATAGACGAGGTAGTGAATGAACGAGGATCGCTTACCCATTATGTGTAACACCCACACGTTGTATCCATCAGACGACAAGTTGAAGTTTTGAACTAAACATCATTTTGGGTTGAGCTAAAAAGATTCCACAGTGTCTACTTAACCAGAACCTATGTTGGTCTTATTTAGATTTCAATCTGACGCCTAGTTGAGAAACTTATGTTGTTGTAAAAAGGCGTAGATGCGCAATATGGCGCATTTTACTATCATTAAACATTGACTTCAAATATAGTGTTCGAGTCGTGTATATTAAGTAAATAAAGAGAAACACTACAAGGCGACAGATACTAATTGTCAAAGCAGAAAATATAAATATAAAAAGAGCGTTCAATAGTAAAGCTGACTAGAAATAATCTTTGAGAACAGTAAGGCTTTGAAGTGACACGAAGTATTGCTACCTTCAACAGAAGATTACGAGCGGTCTTTGTATTGGCACGGGAAAAGTCGATTTAAATAATTATCCGCGAGGAAATGCTAGCTACGTCGAGTTCAATAGTCACAGTCAAAGGGGCCGGCATGTAAGAGCGTACTATCCACGCGTCGTATTCAAGAAATTTCATATTTTCTTTTATTAGAAAAACAGTTTTCTTTGTAATTTCGACGCCGTTAAGGTGCGATTTTTGTGCATGTTTTTTAGGAGTTTTGAAAAAGAACCCCATTCTATTACACTTTGTGCGCTAGTATGTTCGAACTCGGCTGTCGTTATTGTTTCAAGCGCTAACAAGATAAAAATATATAATGTTTGCAAAAAAAAAAAATAAGTGAAAAGCTAGACCACGCTTGGATGTCAGTATGAATCGAGATTAACTTTCGTCGTAATTTTTTGATTAACGGACCTTCTGAGTTTTTTTTCTATGTGGGGCTATTGATATCGCAGTAATCTAGACGCAACTTCTAAAGAATCCAATACTAAGTATCAGAATAACGTTTGGCTGAATTGGGAAATGCCAGTTTCAATAGAAGTCGAAGGCGCAGTATTTAGCAGGTTTTCGCAAAACGGCCATCTTCTAAATGAGCCAGATCTTACATTAAAGATACGATATTTAGCATAGTGAGGATATTATATGAACTGTAGTGCTGTCAAGGGAAAATTAGTTAAAATTAATTAAAGGAAAGCAACGGAAAAGTTTGTTTTTGAATGTTTTTTGAAAGAATGTTTTTGAATTAAGGCTACGCCCAAATATTGTACAGCCTTTTGGTAGTCGCCTTGACGATATGATCATTTTTTTCTTTTCCTCTGCTATCTAATCTAATAATACAAGACAAATACAACTCACAAAGCAAAATGGATAGGGCTGCAAGAACCATATATACATCTCGATTCTTTTTAGTTGATGTTTCAGGACAAAAGGTTATTCGTTCCCTCAGTGTCAACAACCTCAAAAACGTACCTATAGTAGGGCCACATACATATCTACCAGTTTATGCCATATATGAGGCTTCATTTATCTATAAACCTGAAAACAGAATTCTGTGCTTTCATCGAGTAGCTACTTCATACACTAACCCCTTATTCAAGTCTATTCTGGGCTTCATCGAGTGATTTTTACACAAAAGCGCCACATTTTTAACCAGTGTTTACATTTGGAAACCATATGAGTGTTAAATATAAAACCTGTAAAGACTTCTACACAGCGTCAGACAGGAGTCGCCTTCCTTAACAAGATAACAGAATGCTGAACTCCCCATAGAATTGGTCATACATGCATTTTCAATAATGTGTAAATCAAAATCTAAGGCAGGACAAATGAAAACCTTAAAATGAAAGAAAAATAGTCAGCCTTACTAACAATATTTCTAGCCTAAAGAAAATCTAAATCTAGCCTAAATATAAGACAACTCTCTATATTAGTACTCAAGGTAAAGGATCGAGTTCAAAACTTATTTTAATCATGGATATTGCAAAAATCATACCATATTAAATGCTCGATGTCCGATGCATAGAAGATACCCGTGATGAGATCAAATAAGGAAATGGAGAACATAACAGGTCTTGTGAGAGCGTAAACCTCTAACGGGTAATTAAGCCCACATTTCTAATTATCCTAAGCCCAGATTTTCTCTTCATTAGGTAGCACTACCTGAAGTCTACGGTTTTATTGCCAATAACAAAATTATATGATTTTTATTCGCAAAAAGCTCTGTAAGTGCCTAAATAATCGAATATCAAGAAAACTACACGTATGCTATAAGTGAATTAGGTGCCATTGTCTTACACACTTCCATCGTTATATTGCGTTATTGAACTAAAGTATCGGGTTGAAGCACGCGCCAATCTTCGGTGCTTATCTTCTGTTTTAATCTCCGTAACACTTCATGCTTGTCGTGCCGAATCTTGAACACGGATATACACATGTGTTAATAGCTTAGTACGAGATCTGTTTTCTACAGTGTTTTTAATAATCAACATTATTATATTAAGAGAAATATCTTTGAGGATCATATAGTAATAGACAATAAGGTCGATGTGTTTGACGCGTATCAGCAACAAACAGGAAGTCAGTCCACTCCTGCATCCGTCGACATCACTCATATGTGTATATATGCGTATGTATGTTTTGCATTCGATATTCTAAAATCTATATAATCTGCTAACGGTGTCTCGGTTATGGCCTATTTTGGCACTAGCGCTAGCAGAAGGCTATCAGTTGTGTTACTAATACTATTAACATTATTATTATAATAAATATGGATATATATGTTTTGATACAGATAGCGGCAGTATAGTAGGCTAGCGGCTACCCTTCATTGGTCACAAACAGTTAACACAGTTTCGGGGCCCTGCACAAACGATTAGAACCGGCAGTCGACGCTGTTACGTTACTGGTGATGGCGATGACATTGAGTTCGAATTTTGAATTGTTGGTTACCGGAAACGGGATCAGGTCACCAACGGGAAACGCTTTGAGAGGTATCGCGGGAAAATGCTTTGTCGACCAGCAAAAAGCAGATTGCTAATAAAGATTAGCGCCACACGATGCGTTACGGTCACGTTGGCTCCTACAGCCGAGCTCCCGCAGGATGTCAGCCGTGCTGCAACAACGATAGGCAGGCAGGCAGGTGTAGACACAAACAGCACTCATCGTTTAGTTCGAATGGGCATACTTATTGATCAGTTAGGTCAAAGAACTTTCTTCCTGAAATCGATGCGTTGTGCCTGAGATCTTGAGAAAAAACTAAATATATTCGCGATTCATTTGCTTTGAAAGGTTACAAGGAAACAAAGCTACACTAGAATTCGAATAATGATAATAATCAAAACATTATTTGTTATAAATATCGTAGGCACGAAGGAAGCCTTGATATGGCGTAGTTGTCTGAGGCTTTGAACACGATGACTCGGGCGAACACAGTAAATTGGGCCCATGCGACAGCGTTCCGAACTGCACACATCACGTATTAGCTGAGATAGTCCAACGGACTCTGTAAGCTCGTTGATGTTTGTTGGCTAACGTGAGTACATAGGAACATACACTTCCGTAAACTACATGAATGCAATGCCTTTGCAAAGAGCGTGCTTGCTAACCGCTTTACTATTTTTGAAATTGGCGCGATAGCACGGACGGCCAAACCTTTAGTTAAAGGAAACTAGGTGTCGCTGCCTCAAGTCCCGTCACATCCTGTCGTGGCGGCTATACCGCCAGTATCAACCTTCTTCAATTCTGAAATGTGGTAGAAGCCATCTTTTTGTAGAGCCGAAGAATACTTAAAACGAGATTCGACATATAATTATTATCGTTTGTTTTGGAAAAGGAAAAAAGTAATGCGAATTGAAACGCGTACCCCTCTCCACGGTCACTTTAAAAAAAAACCCAAGTTTCTATGGAGCATAGCCACGCACGAAGGCTTTTTTAACCTCAGGAAACGGATGTTCTAAGCGCTAAAAAAACAGGACACACGCGACGTTTGTTGACAGCGTCCACCTTTAAGATCACAATAACGGCGCTTCTCTATAGAATCTTTATATTGTGCTAAAAAAAAACAGATAGACGCGTAAAGGTCAGCGTATCAGTCGAAATTATATATGTACAAATCGAAGGATACGACGAATTTTTCGTTGTTTCATTAACTTATTGGCACAACCTGCATTGAAGTGGGATTTGCCCTTATCGAAGAACCTTCGTCGGTATACGTCGTGCACGACCTGAATCAAAAAGCATAAGCTGAACGCCTTATTGTTGTTTTTGTTGCTGTAAAAATGAAGCCAACAAAAATCTGGATCAATCGTTTGGTAGCTGATTTCTTATAATAAAAGGAAGAAGTAGAAATTCAACGTACTGTTTAGTTCTTCTGTGAATATCAATAATTGCTAATGTGATATTTAGTCCGTTTTTCTACAATACTATTAATTAATTTCTATAATTTGCATCCTTGCAATACAGAACTACATAGTTTCAGTTTCACATCCGATACTGCATCTAAACATTGCTTTAGGAGGCTGCCTTTCAGCACAAGACAAAGCCCTGCCTTCAACGCTGCCTTCCAGTGTTTAAGCCTGGATTCGAACCTAGACCACCACGTATCCCCAACATGTTATAACAGCCCATCATGAAGACCATCCTTTTTATCCTTTCAATATATAATAAATTATGTTTAGTCTTGTAACCTTCACAGCTCTCATTTATACCGTCGTTTATAGCTTGTCAGTGTATGGATAAATAAATCGATGGACGCATAAACTCGATCGGTATGGGTGATTTTTGTAGACAGGATAACACTGGAAAGACTCAACTACACAGGTATTTCACGAGAGTGTCTAAGTCACAATGATTACAGCGTTTACTCGATCCTACCATTTGCAGCTCGCTTTACGCCGAGGTAGAGTGTACTGAAACTCACTCTTGTTACTAACAGCTTGAATAATTAACATGATTATCAACTTCGCAGGATTTACATAGAAAAAAATCGCCTAATTTTACATTACTTATTTTCGCTTTATTACTCATGAGAGGTTACAATGGATCAATGTCGTCAGCATTGACATAATTGAACGGCAGCAGTGATGTTAACCGTGTTCTTGATGCTTACGTATACCTTCGTTCATCCCGTAGCAGTCGTATAATAAAGTTAACATTAGATCTTATTATCATTTGTTCCGTAACTTACCACCGAAAATAGAGCCTGCGGCTCCGCTCCATAGACGACTCCAAGAGAAATGCATTTCCAGCGTAATTGAAACACGGAATAGTCTACGCTTCAGGCTTGAGGAACGTGCAGAGCCGTCAATACGGCTTTATTAAACAGGTTCTTAAGTTTTCTCAAAACTGCGTTTTGCTTTTTTACATTAATTCGCGCATTCTTATCACTTCGTTAATTATAACTGTTGTTGAAAATGTCGATTGTTTCACCATATAAGTTCGTTCTAGCTTCTTACTTAAGTTCCGGACGCCTTATGTTGCACAGTTAGGTTTGGCCTTTTATTAAGCACAGCTACACGTTGACAGAATAACTCAATTCATTGTATTACTTTTGTATAATTCCGATTCAGTTACATGGTCAAGATGTGGTACCTTTTATGGTCACACTGCGGAAAACCGTCTTAGCTGAACCTAATCAAACGTTGAGGTCTGCGAACATCCTCGAACGATTATCGGCATCTATCCGGGTCTGATTGTGTCTTCGTTGGACTGACAGATCGGGCCGATAGTTACAGCCGAGCCGTGAAGTTGCACGCAGGGCCATTTGGTTACTAAGTGGCTGATCGCGCGCTGCCGATTTGGCGCTTCGGGAATATTTTAGGAACTCCTTTCCCCAATGTTGGCGTCTGCCGCCTGTTTCTTTTTAATTGCCCTTTCCACCGTAAATGGCCAAACTGCCCAAAATACCAGCGCCACCTGGCTGTGTGAGCTGCATTTAAAATAGGAATAGAAAAATTCAATGATATAGAAATAAGTTATATTGAGTCAAATTATGATTGTCGATTTAAGAATTGTAGCCGCATGGGCGTTAATTTGTACTTCTCGTTATTACATTAACCTCTATTCATAAGTTATCTGATTGATCTTTATTTAAATATGGCTCTATTGAGAAAAGATTTTGATGGTGTGCGAAATGTAACAACTACATTTTCAGAGAGCAGATTCGACCCCGATGACTTACACACAGTACAAGTCTGGCTTAAACAACGCAAATCGTTTGAGGCTTGGTTACGCATAAATCTTACTGATTAGGGGCACGATGGTGTTTTTATCACTTCTATTTCGTGTTTTAAAAAATAAATAATTTACGTTAAGTGACAAAAATAATCTTTGTCCGGGCTGGACGAGTCTCAGGCAAGCCGTTTAATGCTGGCACCGATCTCAGTCTGGTCCTTCTGCAACAATCCATATTTAATAATAATCATGATAGCGAAAGGTATCTGTAAGATTAATGTCGTTCTTTTCACGCGCAGACACCCGGGTCGGTTTGTTTTTAGTGTTTTGGCCTGATGTTAGTATTCAAAATTGCCTTATCTCGAACAAACAGTCCAATTAACAAACGTTGGACATCTCGGTTTTTTCAACTAGTATCACAGACGCCATTTTATAGTCCATCTAACCGAAGCAACGATCTATACTACTATCTATGTGAGTATAATTGCAACCCATATGTAACTTTTAGATCAATCCGTATGAAAAAACGTAATACTAAGCTATGTCCAAATAGGCAGAGCGCGAACACCTACTGCCGTCATACCTGCAGGAATCATGCTGCAGCTATGACGGCATATCTTCAAACGTCACTTCAATAGACACGAGTATGTCAGTCATAACTTACGAAGCTCCACTCCGAGATATTTTACTTGGAGACGTTGCCTTTTTATACTCAGCTCGACAGTGAAGTATTAAAAATAGAGGTTACCGGTAGAGAGCGAAAGTTCAACGGAAAGATCGAAGTCCGGTCAGGTCATAATTATCGTGTCTTTTTTTTAAATTAGTTTTTTTTTGTTTTATTTTTTTTTACTGAGAAAATTGGCAGAGTAAAGCTATTTAGCAGTAAATAATTCGACAAAATGTCCAACCGCAGCTCGTTTTAAGGAGCTGCATAGCGGAAGTGCGTGTTTCAACGAGATCGGGGAGTGATAGTAATTTGCGGCTGAGTTGGATGGAAATCGTGCGGTCAGGACGACAACTGACAGCATTACTCCCTAACTAAACCGAAATTTCTAAATTCGTTATTTATGCTATGATATGATAAAATGTTTTCGGATCTGTTCATTCAAATCAAACATGTAACTACTGAGCTAAGCTAAGGAGAATTGTTCTGAGGATGAATCTCTATTAAGCTTGCTCCAATTGGAAATTCCATTTTGAATTGAGGCAAGCGGCAAGAACATCAAAATAGGAGGGCACGGGTCCGTTGACGACGCTATACCTCTCGGTTGAACATGTTACTCTGATTAAATGATACGATACGAGTACATATTTACATACGATACATATCATAACAACGACCTGCGATTTAACTTATTCCAACATAGAAGCCTTCCATTATGCTGAAATGTCCTTATAGCATGCATTGTGCTTGAATCATTTTTGCTCTACAATACCGAATGTAGAACCAAATATCGTTTATTTTTACATGAGCACATTCAGTAGAATATCACAAACGAACGGCCATACGGGACGGGAATACTAGCGCCATTCTTCTATACTGAAGAACTTTTTCCTTTCCTAGAACATACTTCAGCTTGATCTTTACCGCCGTATTTTTTGACAGACAATAATTCTCAGCTCAATTCGGTTTACATTCACAAACGGGGTGCCGCTGTTTTTGTCGTTACTTCATCTCAAGCTAGAGCAAAATCAGGCGACACGCCACGACAAAGACCGCAGACAACGTGTATCATTTGCGGCCTACACTGACTTTGCCTGCGTCGCGTCCCCCACTGGAGTTCTGGACGCGCTCAGAACGCACGTAACTCGTTCTATCGCATTCTATTGACTCCTGCAACGTTGGCGACGCTTCACTGCTACCGCAGCAAACCTACGCCGACGGTGGGGCAAACCTCGCCTCCAGACAAAGCAGCTCGAGCAAAGAGGAACCCACACAAGTTAACGAACGAAGGATTAGCAGGATCAGCAATGCCTCGCTTGTACTTGCCCTTTTCTTTGTCTCTTCTGTCCGAAGCAGCGAACTTATTACTATCGACATGTTTCCAGCGTTGTGATCGCCACGTGCGACTATTCTATATTTTGCGAGGCGGTGAGCGACGACCTTGTCGCTATATGAAGCGTTGCAAAAGAAATGAATAACGGTAGGTTCGACAAAGTCAACAAATAGATATGGAAATAGTGTAGCTTTCAATGTGGGCAAAGGGACAATGGCAGACAAGTTCGTTGTTCTTCGATGAACACATTGTGAAATTGGTATATTAAATCTCTGTAATAAAAGCGTAAAAATAAGGTTCAACTACCCAATACATGGGAGGTAACCCCCACGGGGTGCGAACCTGCATGGGTGCGAATCGTAGTGATAACTCGATACCAACCTCAACGTTTTTCGCGTGAGGGGTAGTCATGCTCGCTTGGCGTTCACCTTTTCACCCGAATGGCAGTTGTATAAATTTAGTCTCTGGATTAGCACGAATAATAATTTCGTTGTAGCATCCCGGTATTGATTAATCCCGAGCGACTGGAAAGCGAAATGCTTAGTACTTAAATTTTTTTGCAGCGATGCCCTTCTGGGCGTTCCGTAAACGTTACTGCATAATGCTGGCCGTAATTGCGGAATGGGACCGATCGTGTTCATTTTTTTTGCTATTGAAACGCTATCAGCGACTTTCACTACAATGTATCCAAAATTGTACGTTAAAACGGCAGCAAAGCTCATTGGTTACATGGAGCATTCTGATTCGAAACGTCGATATGTGTCATGTTGACAACACTAAATTTTATATGTGTTGGAGCTGTTATTGTTGTGCATACGAGGCATAACAACGTTGGTTCTTAGAGTGAAGTTTTTTAGAACACATAATAAACAGACAGCGGGGAAGCCTATAATAAACTGAAATTTATTGGATATCAATTCAACTAATTGATGGCTGAGTTTCCGTACACCGTTCGCTGAGTAAGAACAGCGTAAAGAAATTGCTTTTTAGGTCCGACTATGCTCGCCTCCTATCTCATCAGGGGGCATTCCACCATCCCATTAGTTCTATATAACGTCCAATCCAGATTAACCCGATTGGGAGCATCGCAAGGGTTATTGGTAATAGTACCTGTATTCCGAACAAAGGCCATAACCAACAAACGCATTAGACAACAAATAAACGTGATCGAAACGCCAAAAACTCACAGATGATTGTCATTATTTTCGCAAATGATCCTCTAATGTTTGCTTAGTTTGCATAAACACTCGGTTCCTATTCAAAGCGCAAATAAACAGATATTTTCGTTATCATATGAGCAAGAATTGCCCTGATGATTATTTGCAGCAAAAATACTACTAGTAATAATTGTCATGTATCAAACCCTTTTATCGAAAGCAATCTTTAAAGGTCTGCTCGCTTGGTTTTTTGGTCTCTCGGGATCTTCGTATGACACCTGTAGATCCATCCAAACCACCTGCGTACACAACGGACGGAAGATACGTGCACCATTATCAATCGTGGAACAAAAACTGAGCAAACGTTTTACTACTAGTAGAAAACTGACGATTCTGACAGACAAGGATTATCAAACGGTATCGTGAAAAGTGGAAAAGACACTCACCTTGCCGCGATCGTTCTTCAGAGCGACAATATCTATATAGCTCGCATGAATCAGATACCATCCTATAGCCTGTTGCGTTCCCGAAGGCAGAGCACCGATCTTCAGGATCGCGCCGAGGATAGGAAATACGTTATCGTTAGGAGTTTGCGGTTCGTCCTGCGTTTTAGCTGAACCATTTGTTGTTGGAGCATAGAGAACAAACTGCGGCCTGCTGTGATTTGTGTCCTGCGAATCATTGCTTCGAAGTCGACCCTTCTTCGACCAAGTTGTCAAAGGTGAATTTGCACCTGACGATAATTGTTTTAAAAGGATACTGAGATTAGAAGATTTGTCGCCAAAATGTTCGCTAGAACTGCCAAGTATTAACGATTCGACTTCAGTAGTAGGAGTTTGTTTCAACTCGTTTTTAGAGCCTCGAGTAGATACCAGAGTCTCTGGCTTCGATGTGCTGCTCGCTGTACGTATAGAGTGGAAAATCCGTGGCCTCCATCTGGTGTTCGCCGCAGTTTGAAGTATTATTGCGAGTTTTTCAGGAATATTATTCTGCGAAGTGTGTATCGGATCGAAAATAAGGAGAACATTATTAGCATATGGAAAAACAGTATGGGTTTTCGTACTAGCTGTCCTAAATTTGTCGAAGTACAAGAGATCCTATGTTGTAATTTTAAATTAACTGCTAAATATAATGAACGTGTCTCTGATCTGAAATAAGGAAGCGACAGATATTCCGTCACTGAATCAGTTATTAGGATTGCGTAGGCACGACCAGGTATGTTAGTTTTTATTGAGAACTAATAGTAAAAACAGGCCAAAAAAACGTATCAGTGAACAATGCTAAAATTCAGACTTATTTTGTTAATATTGTTGTGGTATTACTATTAGGTTTACCAATCTAGGAGAAAGCGATTTAATACTGCCTGGATATCAAAAAATGGTAGCCTTAAACGCTTCCAAAAAGCCCAATCTGATCGTTTTTAAATGGGGCTGAAGCAAGAAGGCAATTTCGTCACATGGTTTATGTGTGTATCTATTTTAATGTTAAATTAAAAAGATAAAGGAAGTGATATATGGAGCTACTAATCACGTGGGTCTAGTGTCTTTTCTGATGTATCCTAACATAGCATGACAACTACGGGAAAACAGTAATAAGCTGCGCTAATCGCGTTAGTCCTTTGTCCGATCTCAATGAATACATAGTCTAAGCATCCATTGTTAGAGTGGTCTAAACAAGTTAATTCCACTGTACTAAAATTTACTTAAAACTTCACGGCATTATAGTTAATGCACTTTTACGGAAATGCCTTACTAGGGTATGCGTGATCTGTGGAAGCAAAATTGTTACGAGCTTCGTATAGGGTTGTGTTGTTCACGTCTATAACCGTAAGAGGTGACTAGCAGTGGAAAAAAAACTTTAGAACAACAGATTTCCCGCTCTAGTCTACCTGAGAGTTTTCCCCTTGCGCAACGCCACCATCTGACGCATCCTCTGGTCCCTCAGCAGTCAGATCTTTGTAGTCGGTCGTGTAGGAAAGGTCAAAATCTTGTTCGTAATTGTGAAAATCTTTTAATTCGCTGTGCTTATTGCGATGAAATAGTGGCGCCTTTTTTCTGACAACGGCCCGCGGTTTATTGTCTTCGTTAATCTGCGAACGAAACTGAAGGCTCACTAAGTCTTTGAGGGCTTCTAGTCGGCGTTTTGCGAAGCCGTCCGAGATCAATTCCTCTTGATCAAAATGCACGGAAAATTTTGGAGGACGCCCGTGGCCTAAATAATGCGAAGCATCACTTGCGGAGCGTCGGCTGCGTCGAGGCTGCCGATATTGGCTTCCTGTCTGTTCAACACGTAACGGGTTGGAGCTGTACTCACCGGAGACCACTGTCAGGCCAGGCTGAGTCAAGGGCGCGACGGCGAATGCCAGTAAAATGAAGATATGCAGCATCTGAGGGGTCAAAATTTGGCCGAAATCAGGCGGTTCTCGCCAAAGAAGACTTCGTTGAGAAAATTTCGACAACAATATTCCAACTCTATTAAACAATATTGAAACTGGCAGATCGCATGTTAATGTACACTAATATAAATGTTCATACAGGCTTGTTTTTAACTGATTTCTCCCATTGGCCGTGCTGATGGTCACTGTAGTGACAATGAGTCACATCTTACGATGTGCTGGTCTTATAGTAGGTCTATATATATTAACCTCAAAAATAGGACAAAGCTTAGATTTCGTTGACGCAGATCACACCCAATCAGAATTAATTTAGCTAGCGGTTAGCTCATATCGACGCTCTTTATGATATCAAAATGCTTGAGGAGCCATAAATTCTGATGCTTTTGTTGGTATTTTTCTTTTAAAATATAGGCAAATAGACCTCAACCGCGTTGTCTCTGCATAAAAACAATTTGACTATTCAAAAATTTGAACATTCGTTTGCACAAGGATATTGGAATAGAGGTCTCAATAGCATACTTATGAGCACGCGATTCTATGTACAGCCTATGTTGGAAAAATTAGAGAAATTCAGTCATTCCATGGTACATAAGATACGAGGGCTTCCAGGGAACTATGTACTTTCCTACCGTGCATAGGGAAAATCCTGATGGTTTATAAACTAATATAGAGTAGCAGTCAAATATCAGGATGGATATTTCCTCTCTAACACACATCATTTAATTCCGTACGTCCTACTGGAAATGACCCGTTCACCGATCTCCAACGACATAGCGCTATATGGAATGGTAGTTTCTTAACATGTGAACGAGACGTTACATAACAGAGAATGATGGATTCTTTTATTATATTGTCTGGCATTAGTCGTGGCTTGCATGAATCTTACTGAAATCATCGTCGAGCATATTACTTCTGTTTGTTTTTATTCGGTTGAATAGAGAATAACGCGAAATGGGGGCAAAAAAAGAAATGTTACGCTTTTACGATTTTGGCATAGCATTTATATGTGTTACACTGCTGTCTGGATTCGACAAAGCATTATCAATAGCTAAGTGATTCCCTGGCAGTGCATTGTGCCCTTATACTTACCTTATGCCTTACCTGCGGCCCTAACTAAATTATCGTATGCAGCGAATGCGCCATCTACTGTATATACTACAATATACAGTTACGTAACTTGTAAAATATCGCATCGGTACAACAAAAACGATATATCAGCTTTAAAAAAAGGCGGATGCGTTGGTTTTAATAGTCCCTGGCATTGATTTTAGCCAGGTATTATTAACCCTAGGAACACACTTCATTTATATATGATAGCGTTAGCATATAAGAGTTTGAGATAACGTTCTTTCAAAGCATGATCCATGTTTCTTTACATTAAAGAAACGTGTATCTTAAACAGGCCGCTTCCTAGGGAATCTTCAGCTTGAGGGTCCGTAACCAGGTTCTGATTTCATTAGAAACCGGGGTACAGCTACCCCATCGTAGGAAAGCAATCGGAACGACGTAACTGGTAAATGCTTTTTTTTTTTCTCTTTACAATTCATTCAGCTGCAATCAACCCACGTGTAGCTAGGTATTTGACAGTGTGTCATCGCTTTGTTATCGCGCGAGTGGGGTAGTAATTTCACTAGGGTCGGTTTGTAGAATGATTGTTAGACCTGTTGTTTCCGTTGCCTGTACTTGAGGGGGCCAGATTGAATCTTAGTTAGTCTTTAAGTTGAGTTCCCTGCCTATTCCTATCAACAGGAAAATTTTATAACATATGAAATTTATGTAGCCGGAAAATCTTGACAATTAAGTGTTGCCAGAAGTGACATAAATATGAGACATACGAAGAACAGGACGAGTAAATGCAATGGTTGTCACACTGGACTTACCGGATGTCGACATCGTACGAAGCTACACATGAGAGTTCCAGGTGTCTACACGATCCTGTTCTACCGTACACCTTCTAAAACAACGAAGGAAAAAGCTCAACGTTCACAGTGCATCTACTACTTAGATAGCTCGACAATCTACCACAGTGATTACGTTGTTGTTACGAACAGATGTGTACCGTTAAACTAACCCTTTGGGGGCATCAGCCCGCACTCCTCAATGTTGTTCTGTTACGTTCGTAGATTGACAGTCACTTGGAAGTGATGGATTGTCAGTCATCTCCTAGAAGCAGTTCAGTCGATAGAGGTATTTTTCCAGACATCACCGGCACGAAACAAACAGCAATCAATGCCTATAGGGCTAATGCAAGTAAAAGTTTTGAACGAGTTTCGTAATTGTGTGAACGTCGTGACGTAAAGTCAATAATAGCCCGTCGATACGGAAATAGAAATACGCGACTAAGTCAACAACGATACCAGCAATGGCAGGCAGTCGAACGGAAACATTGCTATATTGTCAATCAGCCTGGATGCTGGCAATTGGAAAGCTGTTTCAGCCTCACGTACAAACTGGCAACAATCAAATTAGTTAAACATCTAATACTACTACTAAAAGACTCTGCTGTATTAGCGTCCAGCACAGCCTCTACTGATTGTTTACGTCGGACAGGAAAATTTTACTGGGAAGTAACTGCAGCGACCCAACAATAGAATAAGCATATCATAACGTCAATGAGAAACTAACTACATTGGGTCAACTTAGCGGAAACGCGCACAGCTTCCTATGAATTGGCTTAAATCATTTCTTCATTAGTCAACACATGATAGTCGGCTAGCGTTTCTACTATACATATTTTTGCGTACGAAGCACTATGGAAAAACAATAGAGCTCTTACCCAGATCATGCAACATCTGCAACTATTCTTAACAGTCGAATACCCTATATTCCGTTGTGGACCACCAGTTCTACAAAAAGATTTAGCGGGAACTCACAGATGTTGAAATATACCGTTGTTTTTCATCGTTAATCTCTATCGTTAGGCGGAAGATCTGGAATTTGCAACCCCGTAGATCACGGTCTCGCTTAAAATAAACGTCTTAATGAATGTTTCGAGCAATGGAAACTATGGAAATCAATTTTAAACCTATTCATATACAAGCGAAGTTAACTAAGCGAAATGCAGATCTCCACCAAGCGCTATCTTAAATTAGATCTAATGTCGTTTTGTTGCTTGAACCCTTTTTATAAGGCGTTCTGGCAGTACCACCGACCATCATCTTTCTTAACCTTGATAAGGTTAAGTTGCCGTACGTTCCGGTTCATTAGTAATTTTGGGAATACGCTGTGGTCTGGGTTCGAATCCTGGACACACGGTTCGTTTCGTACTCGGAGCTGTCCGACGGAATGCCTGGACGTAAAACTTAAAATACAGATATTACTCACTTCTGTGTAATGTTCATTTAGCCAGCAGGAACTCTTAGTTAAATCAAATATTTAGTGCCATTTTGTACGGTCAATCTATAAGTTTATATCGCTAGGTCGTTGAGTATAAAATGCGTCTCTAATTTCAAAGCGGCACTAATTTATAGCGACGCTACGCTTCGTATTTTTTTTTTGATTTTCGAAATTCGCTCGTACTTCTTCGAATCTGGGACCGTCCATTCGGATATCGCTACTCGCCATACAAAGTTGGACAGTTCAACGGCCTACATCATTATAAAGTAGAAAGCTTGTATTCGACAAAGGATGGGAAGTACTGGAAGGAGTTGTGTGCAAGGATTTCTGCAAGAAAAGTTTGATTTTGAAACTAGGTTTTGCGGAATCCTCGCACAAAGGAAAGTGATAAAATACAAGATACATAGATGAGAGATGCGGTGGACGCCGGCCCACCTGAAGGTGTACGGTTGTAGGCGCTCAGAATCAGGGTATTGAGAAATCTGGTACCTGTTCGTCTTGATGGAATTACTAAATTAAATATACCGGACAAATGGGCGCCACCGATTTTGAACAGCAAAACCAAAGAACACGTGGAACACTGGTTCTCTTTAGTAAAAAAAAAAGGATATAAGATGATGATCAACGACGGTCACATCAATAAACTCACGTAAATAAACAACGAGGATATAATCTTATATTCTTGTAACCCTATACGTATATAAAGCAAGTGGATAGCGACTGAGGTCTACGATGTCTACTTGATGGACTAGTGTAGGTGTTTTCCAGTGCCATGCCGTAGGCCCTGATTCGACTACGGTTAGGGAGAACATGACGAACAAACTAAGAACTAACATTCAAATTAAACCACCCCTATGGTACAACAACGTCCGATTTTAGAATGCAAGAACCACAGTCGTAAACATGCAAACGTCTTAATTGAAGTAGGTGCCCTGTCATCCTCCATACTCATGAGATGTTTCCTCGACAAATTATTATTTTTGTAAAATGTCAACAATATAAACCTTTAATATGAATCAAATGTCAAAGCTGTAGCACCCAGGTTACCTACGTGGGTCTGATTATAGCCATTATATGTTTATGTAATACTTCATTCTAAAAGATTTTATTCATAAGAAAATATAGATGGCATGCTTTCAACGACATCGGAAACTTTGTTAGACGATTCGCTAAGGTACTGCGAAGAAATTATAAATTTTTGATGAACATAATTGTAGAGAAATAAAGACGTAAAATTATTATAATACCTCACCCTTAGCTTTCTTAACTCAAATTCAATCTGTCCTTATTAGCATGTTAAAGTCTATCTCTCTCAAGAAAGTTTGCTCACCCATAATGAAATGTCATGCTTTATCTAGTCGTTAGGGGTAAACAGATAAAGCGTAGAAGTTCGTAGGCTAACTTGAGAAGAGACATTCGTAAATGTAGCTGGCTTTAAGAGATTATGGCCGGAAACGCTTACACCAATAATTGGGATTCGGACCAGCGCAAAGGTCAACGGCATGACTCTGTTAGAAGCGTTGAATTGTTCTCGCCCCGAGGGCCCATCTGCCAATTGAGGATCTCAGAATCAATTTTAGATATATTCCCGGTTGTTTTCGACACGAAAGTTCTATAGAGGGAAACAAATAGTCGGCTTCATTTAGTCGATGCCACGTATACGATTTTTATGATTTTGTTATTTAGGCATTACAACCATTTTCATTTTGATATTCGAATTAGTATAACTGGTGTTTGTGTCCAAGCAGCTGGACATGGTATCATAGAGTTTACACATGCCCAGATGAAGAGACTTTGGAACTTTTTATGGGGAAATGTTGTTATTTGAGTATCATAATAGTGTATGTGACACGAAAGGGCCAACGTGAAGTTTAGCTTAGAAATTTATGCAGAATTATCCATGCGAAGAACAAAGAATATTTCTTCTATATTAGCACTGCTTTAGAAACTAATTTCACTTCAAGCTGACATTTTTGCCATCATATTATATCTGGAAGACCAATTTTTCAAAAAATATCATCATTTATCTTCTCTTCGAGTACATCACATGCTTTGCTCTCTAGGCTATGCGTTTTTCCGGAATCGTCATGAGCTAGTTAGGCCAATTCCGAATCATCATATTTACATAAGTCAAAAGATAGTTTTTCAAACAATCTCGTTATATCTAATTAGAGACATCTGCCTAAATCTAGTTTGCATCAGATTGCTATAGGTAGCTACAAGATGCACAGCTAAGTAATGGACTCAATAACAGCGGAAATTATAGTGTAAACTCTTCAGTAATGTAAAACGTCTTCCCGACTAATAGAGACTGTGATTCCAGCGTAACAGAAAAAATATATATATTGCCTTACCCGACTCGTAGCTTAACTAAATTGTTGAATAACAATCGTAATTTTTATTGGTTTGTTTTTATACATTTTTTCCTATGTTACTAAATCTGTACTAATTATATCGAGATTATTTTCTGCGAACGAACAGAGCAGGACTGACCTTAATGGAAAAGCTGACTGTTCTCAGTACCTTGACGGCACTTAAACGTTAACGCGTCATAATAAACAAAAAATCAAAAGCAACGCTGTTCTGAAGCCTGTCTGAAAAACACCTTATAATTCTCAACATACTTTTGATCTGAAGCCAGCTTCATTTATGGCTTGCACCAGAAAATGTCTGACCATGTAGTGATCAATTCGATAAACATAAACACTATATTTGTTATTATTGTATAAACCTTCATTCATAATAACAGTACGACATAATAGACATACGACACAATCAGTATAAATCTATCAACTTATTAGTCGTATCCGGGAATACAATGATAGCTTTAAATAGCAATCTGGAGCTACACGAGTGGACGACGTCTTTGACAGCGTTTGGCAGAATCCATTAGGAGATCTAACAATCTCTTATACGATTTCATTTTTACATCGGCTGTACATTTGCCGCGTGACAGCGTTTTCCGTAAACGTGAAACGGAAAACGTATTACTGTTCTCTTTAGACTGAGTGATATGTGCAAATAATGCTGGCGTCCTATAATTCAATAAATCGACTAAGATACACACCGAACAAAAATAAAGGTGATATTTTTTCCTTGAGCGTATTTTACAGTTCGGGGCAGGTATGGGTTCTGGTAGTCAACTGCCGACCATATTGTGACATAATAACAAATGTTTATAAGTTGTTATTGACTCGAATTGATGACAGTTTCGAGATAGGCTTAACCAACTTCTTCTGCCACAGTGAATTTCACAAAAAAAAAAAACAAACTTCCGTTGTATAACATAGTTGACGTGATTCGAGTTTACGCCAACGGAATATGATTTATCGATTCGCTCACCCTTGTGAATTGTTCCCCGCAAGACATTATCGCTTGTAGTTGTCCTACATTTCACTCGTTCTATTGAATTTCATTTGTTTCTTTTCATCCACTGTCAGTTATCGCTAAGGTTCTAAGAAGGAATACGTCCGGATTTGATCTATTTTTATGTCATATGTTTATATGCAATATACGTCGTGAACAATTAATGGACACGCCTGACCGGAGTGGCGTGTCGGCCAAGTAATACGTTTGTTGATTACGTTCTATCGTGTGTAGTCCTGCCGCCAGTCTGAAAAAAATTCGATTTGATTGTGTGATCTCGGACGCTAAATTTCTCCCAAATGAATAGAAACCCTGAATTTGAAGAAATGCCACTACCGCTGCCATTGGCAGTATTCAATGTTTTTGGGGTTGTTTCGGCTGCAGTCGTCACTGCCTGAGCTCTTTCTTCGATGTGGCCCTTGAATGACCACACCATGACCGTCAGCGCCGACGGATGCCGGAGCAAGTGACTGAGCTAATAACTTTGAATGCTTTACCCTTCAGTCGGTAGCTTTGAAGAAGCCGTCCGTCATTTAAACTTCGTTGCAACCGCTTTGGTCCTGCTTATTTCGATTTCCACCTGAGTTACATCTTGGCTAAATGCTGTGAGTACCTGATAAAGTGACGCCTACCTGCTCTATATATTGAAAGATCAGCAGCATTTAAGATTCAAGCATTCAGGGAAATCGTCGGTCGAATATGAGAACTATGATGTTTTTTCTGAGCAAATCCCATGGACGGCTAAACATATTATTATTATCTTTTTTTCACTTCATTGCCAGTCGTGTTCTTCTGCAGGATACCTACAGGGTAAGTTTCGATAGCGTCAACCGTACGTTTGACTTGGCAGGTTTGTGGAAGGCTGCTATCGTCAATTCGAAATCGAGAACAGTTTTAAAACCAACGAATACCAAACGGAGGAATTTCCAATCTAAAGTGCGCTTTTTACACTACCAGAGACAGCCTGCATGCCGTTAGCGTTGAGTTTCCTGGAAGAACCCACACTGCTGGTCTGGTAATAGGTTACGGTATTCCGTGTAAACGGCTAGTCGTCGTACGAGCAGTCCGGATAGTAGTTTATAAATATGGGCTTCCTGGCCACGTCTCCTACGGTTTTAGCGGTTTTGTTGGTTTTCATTTTGGAAAGACTGCCATCAAATGCTCTCTCAGTGTCTCTGGAACTTATTGTCTCGTACATGCGTTAAACGGCACATTCTAGCAAAAATGCCACGTTCATGTAGATTTTTTCAAGGGACCGCCTGCCTTATATATTGATACCATAGAAGTATCTGATTTGGCTAGGGTAACAGTAAACTCCCACTCGAAGCCTCGAATTCATCGCAAATCCTCCAGACTTGCGTGTTGTGAAGTGTGTCTACTAAAATTGCGTTTATGCTACCTAGGTTGGCTTGTAAATAGGCCTGTATTTCAAGCCTCAAGATCGACGGGCAGCTCAGCCTTATTGGTCAAAAATCTTACGTGTAGCGTTCTTGCTGCTTGCTGCGTCGAATTGCTTTACCGAGCTGTAAGGCTGATTTTTGCGACAGTTTTTTTAGAGAGTTCTGTTTGCTACCGGTGTCTTTGTCAGGGGGTTATTCAATTATTCATTTTAAGACCCGTGATATAGCTAAATTGAGTCTGAAAAAAATGGGTTGGGTAGTCAGTCTCGGCATTAACAGTCACCACAGCATATCTATACCTATATACAGTATAGTTCCTCACCCTTATCCGGCCACAAGGTTAGCGACTTGAAAACTTCGTAAATTTTCGTTTCAGACACTATCTAAACGGATAGCCAAGTTAGTCTAGTTGGTTTATTGTTTTTCTTGACCGGTGACGTTTTAATAAATTTTCTCTGTTTTTACTGCATAGCCATACGAGCCAATCATGGAACGATGCATCCGCCGATGGAAAAATTATCATGCCGTAATACGTTTGCTAGTCGTATGACATTCGTCTATGGATACGTGCTTTAATTATTCATCACAACTAGATATTTATCCTGAAAAAAGCAGATAAAGTTAGTTACACGATTATGCGAAGCAAAAATTTTGAATAAAATATAAAAGTGGCAAAAACAAAATTGTAGATAATACACATACCAAAGTATGAAATTATTTCTCTAGTTACTCTATGAGGTAAATCGGTCAATGGACTGTTACGCAGTAACCTTTAAGACCTTTGACATCTTAGAAACCTTTCTCTCCTAGAGGGTAAAGGTAAATATCGAGAATAAGGTGCCAATGAAAAACACTGTCCATGTCTGTCTCTTAATGAATCTTGCCAGTCATTGCAATCAAACTCCCGTTACTTTCATCTAGGGATTCGCGCAATCAAATTAAGTCTGTGTCAATTTTCTTGTCTTTTTCCTTTTTCTTTAAAGAAGCATTGAAGCCGTTAGCGTCTGCGGCTAGATGTGAGACTCCACACGTACCCTTGCCTTTTGCAGACAAACACGTCACCCGCTATGTCATCATCACTTGGCACACTTCGTTTGAGATAACATACTTATTTCACGATACTTTTGCGATAAAGGGAGAAGTATCAGGATGGACGAGCTTTTTAACGGTTTCCGTAAACTACCGCTGGTAGAACTGAGGAAAGGCTCGTGTGCACAGTCTATTAAAAGTATACTTATGACCGTTTTCTGTAAGCGTAATAACAGATTTTCTGGGGCAGTTTATGACATTCTAATTATGAACAGATCGCAAGACCGTCTGTTCTAATATTTCATCAATAGAAGAGCGACTGGATTATACATGGGGACGAATAAATATCCTTGTTATGACTAGTAGCACAAAAGCAATGACGCCATGTATCATTGATCTATATAATACACGCATAATAATTTAACTACGTAATACAAACATCAAATTATGGATATCTTAAACAATAGAAAGTGTAAATAAATCACTATCTGAAGATGAAACTGACTATGACTTGCAGAAAACGTTACAGCAGCCAGTGACGCTCAACAAAACCCGGAACTCTTTTCTAATTACTGAATTATTATCTAAAAAAGACAAAAATATTACAGACGCTAAACTCCCGAGATAAATGATAAGTTCTAACATAATCACAATAAAATATTCTGCTTGCATTTGAATTAAAAATAACAACTAAAAGAAAACCATTGCAGAAGAGCGATTTAGTCACTGAACTTTGTAAAGTTAAGAATAATAAATAAAAAAAAAAAATTATAAATAATAATTACCATCCACCAAAAGAAATATCCTAAATTATGGTATTCATATAGTCGGTTGTGTTTTTTTCTTTGATTGAGATGGCTAAAAATTTGATGAAAATGAAATTATGTTTTATATTACCCATAAGTGATTACAACTGAATATACATAATGTAATACATGATCATATTCAAATCTGTCTTCAGAAAGCAATGGACAGTTCTTCAGGTGCACACAACGTTTGGCTTAACGTGTAAGTAAGTATTTTGAGTTCTGAAGAGAGAAAGCCCTTTCATTCGGGCATTCGAATCGGATCAACAGCACCGCTATCTGCCATATGGTCTTCTAACGATTGTTCTATCATCTAAGTGTTGAGAAATCGGTATAATTAATTAATCATTACCGTATTGTACCGCAAACTTCATTTACGTTCGAGACATGCACGAACCTTTTTTCGAAGGTTAAAAGGTAATAAAAGGAAACATTTATCTGGCACCCTCGGATCCCCCCACCCGCTAAAGCATACGCGTCTTAAACTTGGGCCTTGACTTGGAACTTACATTAATGTTACTCTAACCGAAAGCTTATACGAACGGCCAGTGCGTATGTGAGTTCATTTATTGTCCCATCCTCCGGCGGGGTTCCACGCTTAGTCCAGTGGGGTCTTACCTCTCTGCCTTCCAACGTACGAAGATGGAGCTAATAAAGCTAATATTATAGCTTTTTCTAAACTCTGCCCTATATCCTAAAGGTCATACTGTCCACACAATTGGTAAGAGTGAAGCTTCGTTTCGTCACAGTAGAACACGCTGTAGATGACGATTTTCGGAGCCGTGTTTCCGCTAACTAGGATGCGCGATATCGGCTTTCGTTCCACTAAAAGCCGGCATCCATCTATTCTGTATGCTTTGGAAATGAAATCTTCCTCAATCTTCCCGCACTCGAAACAGATAGAAAGAGGGACTAGCAAAAAATAGTTTTACAAAAAGTGTAGCATTCATTAGTCAGCGTAATTGAAATAAACTAGTTAAGACACGTTATGTTTGTATGAGATGAAAATAACCCCCATTTGCCGAGTAACGTCTCAGGTGTGACTATATCAAGAGGATCATATATCTTTCAAACGTTCCCTTTGAACCCCGATACCTATTCGGGTTCATTGCGTTTCTTAAAAGATTAGTCACGATAGTTTGTGTTCAAATATTTATTTCTTGAAGCTTCAAACTGTATTGTGGAGCATTATTTACCTTTAAGTAAAACTTCATAGTAAAACATAGAGGTTATTCGAGCACTCTCTAATATTACTTACATTCAACTTGAAAAAATAGAATCGGTAAGGCATGTCACTTTCCAAGTGGTTGTTGAAACCTTTTTGGAGCCTTCTGCGGTAGCAAATAGGTCCCAAAATCATGCAGCAGTTATTCATGTTTTCGATTGAAATAAAAAATGGGAGCCATATCGTAACTTGTACTTTGGCTGACAATTGTTTATCGATGAGCCTTAGAATAACTTGATAGCATTCAAAAGTTAGTATGAATGGAATTCGTTGGTGGTACAACTTTCATTCGATAGCACGTTAGCACGCTCCAGACAAAAGTTATTTTTTGCTGTTTGTTACCTCTAGTTTAAAAAACATGCAAACAGATCACATTAATTCCAGCACAATATCCGCGACAATTAGGTAGGCTCCTCGAGACGGCGACGCCTCACATTTAAGGCTTTTTACTCCTTGTCCTTATTCACGAAATCTTTTTTATCAATTTATTATAGTTAATAATTTTTTGAGTAGCATTTTAGTGCGGTCTAGCAGCTAGTTGAATCATAGCTAGTCTTATAGCTATAATTCGACTAACTGTTATCTAATAAATCAGCAGAGCGTTCGCAGAGCAGGCCATACTAAGAACTAGTAGGACATTTCCGTTTTTCTAGAGACGCTCGCCTGGAGAGCCTCGTAGAAAACTACGTATGTGCTGTTCCAGCACCAGATTTTTAAACTGTTCTCGTGTACGAATTGGGAAAGAAGCCCGCGATGTCGCTATGGGCTACACCCGGAACTGCTCCGCCGTCGTCCAACCTGAAGTACAACGAGAACACCAATAACAAAAATAGACGCTACCGTGAACACATAAAATATTAGATAATAACCTTTTTTGGAAATTCTTTCAGGCACAGGGACGTGATCGTAATAACTATTGCAACAGGGTACCCTTCAGCGAGTAACACTCGAATACATATAGTATTATAGAGGTAATCAAATGCTAATGGAACTTTAAGTTGCGGGGCCCGTTGTACAGAGTTGAATGTAACATTTATTTAGAATTTCGTAATGAGCCATACACGGATGAATACAGTATAGATCTGCTGGTCAGTTTCATACGCGCTAAAAGTCAGGTATTAAGTTATCTAGGAGCAATGCGCATGTGACGGAGAAAATGCGTGAGGATTATGCATATCGAACACGTTTTTGAAAAGTGCCTCGGCAGGGAGCCGAGGCACTTTTCAAAAACCGCTGTCTTCACCAGACACTGAAAGTCCCACGAAAAGATCGACGGTTGATTTCTACAGGGCGCTGGAAATGTTTGTCTACACCTTTCATGCCATTACGATTTGTCCTATAATTGTCTGCCTCGTGTACTGCTAGAGCGAACTGCTCAAATGCAGGCTTCTTAGCTTTTCTCGATGCTATCTGAATTCGTTCGCTCGTTGATTCTCCAAGATATTTACTGAAGACTTATCACCCTTGAATGGAAAAAATATTTTTTGGATAATATAATATTTTGTTTGAGACACCTGTGTTTCTTGAAAATAATGAACTAGATTGAAAACACCAAGAACTCTTACACACTTGGATCTTCAAGATGCTTCTCAAAAACTGCCCTAACGACTATAGTAAAATCTGAAGCTGTCGATCGAATCGCGATGACCAGCAGATAGGCAATATACCGGTAACGTTCTGCTACTCGCCGGACAACAAGCGGAACTGGATGGAAAGGCATTACTTTAAAAATGGAGAGCATAATAATTGAAACAATCAGCTTGAACGCCACGGCCATTAACGTTATAGAGTGATCATTGCTACAAAAGCTGTGCAGGAACCATTCGCATTTTATCAAAAAATAGAGTAGATAACAGAAATCTTGCTTGCTAACAAACTTGTTTCCTTTATTTTACCATGTAACGCGTTCGATTGCGGCGTGCGAAGGTCGAATCCAGAGGCCAAGCGTGCATTTACTATTGGAATCCCTTAGTTAGTGCGTTCGACATTAGCACGCTGCAAATACTCCCGCAAACGTTGTGTCATCTACGTAAAACGTGAGCGATCCGAAGGACGCTGGTGATCGACTAAGGGAGTTCATCTACGACTGTACATAATAGGAGTCCATCATCTGTACGATCCTCCTCACGAGGGTCGGACACTTAGTTTTATACGGGAGTTTTCTTAACTTTGTCAACAGGCGCACGTATAGGATAGGTTCATAGTACGTCTCGAAGTACTTCGTTTACGTGAATTCACACACAGAGCTTTACTGCGAATTCAAATACTTGTGCTTATTATAACAAACCTAGAAGGAAGCTGTAACAATGTAACGTTGGCAGGTATGGATCGACCCACCGACACGGATAACAGAGCCTCTCATTATCGTATTACCAATTTAGGGTACAATACAAAAAAAAAAAAAGAGATGTACTGCGATACGATGTGGCGGTCTCCCCCCATGAACAGCAGCCGATTTTACGTCAAACCTATTTATTATTTTCCATATCGGTAGACGCGTAATCTAAAGCAGAATCATGATGCAGGCCAGCAACCGTGGAACGATTAGAGGATACTACCCGAACAAAAGATCGTCATGTGATTTACAGAATTCGCTTGCTCACTTAGAACCATCTTTGGTGGATGGACCTTAAGGTGTGGGCCAATAACCGTACGGTCGTGACTGACTGAGGAAGCTGGCAGCACGATATTATGTATTGATCTATAGAAGTTACACTTCTAGCGAAAAACGAAAATAAGTATACTCATTTAGTATTGTAGTTTAGTGTGAGGGATTATTTCGAAGGATTCAATATTCTGTGACACAGAGCTCGTAACACAGGTCAAAATCTGACTTTTTCCAAACACTAACTTAGGTAGCACCACAAAGAAGGCTTTCCTAACTTAAACTAAGTTTGTTCATTATGATCTATTCATTAAATAAAAAAAGCATAAGCTATGGAATAATTTCGAAATAATGCACGTATCAGTGTTTGGGGGGTAAGGGATAGTAATATTGAAGACGCGAGTGTTAGGTGGCCGCAAGAATAAATAATGGTTGCATGATCGGTGAATATATTATTGTTTAGATTCGAGCTATTGCTCCATACCACCTGGAAAAATTGTGTGAGAGTATGGCCGGATATGTCTGGCCGGCCGATAAAGTTATCGAACTTTTATGTGCTACGTTACTTTGTGTCGCATACCCGAATGCTGAATTCATACCACGGTATAAGATCCATATATTTTACTAAAATGATTAAAAATCAAAATACATTTATTTGTAAGGCGCTGGAGAGCTATATTTAGCTAGCGACGCTGTCCTCAAGTCAGGTCTTCATATAACTTCGATAGAATTGTATCGTACGATGCGCGATTGTTTTTGTAAAAGTCAGTTAGATCACGTTGCAGAATATTGTTTTGTTGCTATTTTGCCATATTAAACTTGTGAATAACCGTTTTCAAATCACAAGACTGCCTCTAGAAAATCAGAGGTGCTATGGATACGTATTATTTTTTGTATCGTACCCCAAACGTTTACCGTACTCGGTATCAATCGTACCAAACGCAACTATCTTCCTTAATACTGAATGCAGGAAAAGCTCAGATATTTGCAAGAGCTATTCTGAGAAATAACTTTTAAAGCTGTTCAACTTTTAGCTAATTTTTTCCAGTCAGTTTTGTGTGTGGATATTCCGCTCTGGATTTCGCTATATGAAAATAATTACAGCTATCAGCTATACTTCTAGAGGGACAGCCAGACCCTGTAAAAAATAGCGAGATATTTCATTGCAAAGGGTTCCGTTGAACGCCTCTTTCATTACCAAGTAAGTGCAAGTTCGTCGAAATCGTACGTTCTCAATTTGAAGCACGCCGTGGACCTCATCCGGTCCCGACGTGTATTTGTGAAGTTGTGAAGTCGCGGTTCGGCATCTTCTGGGAAATGTCACATACGCATACGACACATTTGGCTCAAAATGCAACGGAACATCTATCTGTTGTTGAGCGTTATGAAAATGTCAAAAACTATTGTAAGTTCCAGGCGTATGTCACTTAATAAAAAAAGTGCTCTTCATGCTTCGAAACGGACTCATTGTTATTCTACTCAGCGCGACGGTTTGTTGTTATGAAGTCATTAATTAATCAACTAATGTTAAGGCTCAAAACATTTCAACGTACTGAGGTTCTACTTGCACACACACCCGTTTGTTTTTTTCGGTACCGCCAACAGAAATCTTGCTTGCGTCACCGTTATAGATAGGGTTTGTATATCGTAGCGTACCAACTACTTTATCTAAGGGGAAAGACCAGGGATACAGTAATACATCGAGCACTTAGAGCGAACTGGCATAGTAACAGATCCCTAACTATTATACATACCAATACACCAAGGCAACTGCAGCAAGCACCTCTCCGAAGCTTCACATGCTTTCCGCAGTAGAACAAACTGTGTGTAGATAGTAGGACTTCAAGGCCTGAAAACTTGTCTTCTATTTCATAATTCTCTATATAAAGCGAAGTCATTACGAACTTACTCAGTAACCTTCTTTTGCGTCAACTCCACGCTGTTAAGGCCTAAAAAGGTTCCACAGAGAACACATGGGGCCTTTCTTTGTTGAGAGAGACTCCTACACGGAGGAGGGCAATGTGGAAAGGTTGCGCGGTGTGCTCGGAGGGGCAACAACACTCTCTAGAAAAAGCCCATCCTCCGAAATAAGCATTTAATTTAGTCGCATCGTGTGTAAGGTTGATTCGTCTCGTCACAGCTCATCAAAGGATGCTAAAACTCGCGGAAAAGCAGCTCGTAAACCTGACGGATACTTCGACAAAATAAGAGAATACAAACACTTTTCATTGTCCCGTTCGTGAGATCATTTACTGTGTATTGACTCGTGTATATGTGCTGGTCAGCTATTCGTAAGCTTATCTTAAACAATATCGTGCTAATCTATCGAGTGTATTTAATAAAGGATTTTCACTACAACGGCAAAAAGAACAATCATTTTGATATAAATCAATAGTGTTATGCCTGAAAGTAATTGATAAAAAAGGCTTTTCTGGATGTAACTGCATGCGTAGAAAGACGTCGATTACTACAGTAAAACTTGACGGAAAACATCTTGGCGGGAGTTATTGGTAAGAAAATATCTTGAAGTTATTTGCGATATTATTAGAACATCTTTTTTCAACGCCGTTTTTATACACCGTCGCCGCCCTAGCGGAAGCTTGAACACATTTTGAATAGAGTTCGTTTTCAGTAGATTTATCTTGTCAACTTACTAAGACGACAATACATTTCTTGTACTTATTGATTTGCGACACAGAAACGTTCCGTGGCATAGCCTGATATGGCTGATCCGATAAATAAGAAATACGTTTACAGCTTTTCGAACTAGCTACTTCCAAGAGAAAATCTTCCTCAAAACAATTCAATCATCAGCGTTCGAATTTACCGTGTATGCGCTATCTAATAACCCGAATATTCGTCAGTGAAAAACAGGCAGGCCGCACCGCTGCGACACGGGAAGGGCAGGACAGAAAAGGATTCATCAGGTAGAAATGTTCTACTTATTATTAACATGCCTGCTGCCTGCCTGTCTGTTTTTTTGCTGTTTTTCACTGACAGCTTAGATAGCGCATACACGGTAAATTCGAACGCTGATGATTGAATTGTTTTCAGGAAAATGTTCTCTTGGAAGTAGCTAGTTCGAAGAGTTGTAAACGTATTTCTTATTCACAAAAGCCAGCGATGAAAGCCAGTATCTAGTTAACGAGTCTGTACAATGGCAACAGTTCTTCAATGGCAATGGCAACAATGGCAATGTTCTTCAGTACTTTGAACTCTTGATAATAACATAACCGTATGTTAATAAATCATATCGCGCGATAAGACACGCAAGATCATTAATTGTTTCAATATAATTCGATAATATAACTCTTCAGTTGATGAAATGGTCAATGCCGCTCGAAAACACACATTGAATCGTGCCTGCTTCTATCCTCTACGTCAGCGAGACCACATGTCGTTGTCAGGTCGCTTTGCGAAAGGGGTGAATCTTAGCAAATGGTGTCCTTTAGAAGCTTTCACTATGATCCGGATGAAGCTGATTGAGAGGCGGATTGTCAAGGCATTTCTTATTAAACTCACTTTTCTGAAAAATGGTGGTCGTCCATATTCTTCAACGAACTTTTTAAGGACGTGGAAGAAAAGCCTTAGTAACAATGACCGATGAGGCTGAAGCCGTTATTATTATTATTTAAAGAAACTAAATTTTCGCATATGTGCTAGCGCGCGTGGTATCAGCAATTATCGTTCTTCAGGGACAATGATTCTTCGTTTATTTAGTCTTTGAGAGGGCCAAAGTGTGAGCACTTTTGCGGCTCAAAAGCTAAATATACAAAAGCCTTGTAGGCTATTTTGTACAATATCAAAAGCGAAGCTTGCGTAAATTAAAGTCATGTTTATGGAGAAATGTTATCATCGTAGGCTTTACAAGTAACGACATTAAATAATGTTCGAATCTCTCATAACATTTCTCGATGGTCGAAGATGTGCTGTCTTTCCATGGAAAGCATGAAAGGTTGATTATTACCAGTTGTAAACGGTTATAAAATTGTCAGACTAAAAACGAATTCGTAAATATCTGGAAGATCCACCTCATACCTCAATATGCTTTTTTTGAAGTCGTACAACAACGATCATTCGATCTTCTCTATAAAAGGTCTTTGTTCTCTTTGTTACTTTGTTACTAACACTTGTTATCATCTACACTTGAAGAGGGACAGTTCGATGTGTGTGAGCGGTCCAGATGAGTGTAATCTGTTTATTGGAAGGAATTCCGATGAGCATGCGTTTCACCGCCGAACGATCGTGATCGTGTAGAAAAAAAGCTTTCGAAGAAACACCGAGGAAACTTATAACCCAGCCTATTATATTTTCGGTAAAGAGCACTCAATCGTCATCGTCGGCCCTTACGTACACTGCTTTAACTGAGTATTGGGATAGTCAGTATACAGCTACCGAAGTTGTGCACAACAACCTTTGGCTGTTGGGTACTGGCCATTGCTTAACATCTTGGGCCTTCCTGTGCTTGTACAAGCGGACATTCCATCCGCCATCGTCTGGTGAAACATCCATGCTCATGTTTAGACGTTGTGGATCTTCGACACGTCCATCTGACACGGATCAATTTGTTATTCGAAAAGTTGTTTAGTAACCATTCCATTATTCAGTTAGTAGTTGAGTTCCGTCGGGACAATCGTGATCTGACACACCGCTATAGGACTTAGGGTTTAAGAATACCGAGGACATCTGTGCAGTGCGATGGTCGGGGCCTTCGATCGTAAGGTACTTCTGAAATGGATTAGATTTCGCTCGGCGCAGCTTAATGGGCGCGAAATCATTTATACGTACGCGTACGAGTACGAATTTTGATACCTACACACACAGCTAAATCACACACAAATAAAGCTACACACTATTTTTATTAAATAAACACATTTTTCTACCTAGAGATTAACTAGCATTGGCCTACGGCTATCAACTAAATAAGCACAGCGGCCTTATTCTGTTCACCCAACAACACATACGTCAACCATATTTGTTCATATATGCCGGAACATATAAGTGCACATACACTAATAATAAGCACAATTCATTTTAAAGTGAATTTGCTCTTACAAAGAGGTTATGCCGATCGAGCTAATATCCGTCAGATTGAGCAGTCGTACTTCGTTTGAACAAGTTCATAGCGAAAACTTGAGTAACTAAGCAAGCTGCAAACTTCTTTTGAGTCATCGAAGAGTGCTAAGCTCACTTGCACGTTGAGCGTTCGACCAATATTGCGTAGACATATTCGTGGATTGATGCTACTGAGGGGCCAGCAGCGTCGAACTCAGAAGCAATGCTCAAGCTTTACAAAATCGATAATTCCAGTCGGTCGTGCACAAATAAAAACGATTATGTAATCTAAATAGATAACTTGGATACGCTTGTTATAGTTTTTCATTGCTAGGCCAAACTTATATACTGGACATACATATCGAAAAAAAACCTGCTTGCGTCTGCTGTACCACTAACACTCTTATGGATTATAACGTTCACTAATTAGAAAAAATGTACAAGCCATCGGCCTCAAAATGGCCCGTCGAACATTCGAGCTCGAAGCTAGTTGTCGTTTCAAAATCAAAATCTATAACAGAAACTATAGCTGAGCACCAAATAACGAATGAATAGATTATTGATAGATCCGTTTTTAAGCGTTTCATGCGGCCAAATCCTCGGAGTCATGTCGGTATTACTTTAACTGCGTTCCTCCGATTTCTAGTTTGCCGATATCACTAAAACATCTGGTTGCATTACTTCTTCCGACAGGGTAGGGGCATTTACGCGTCGAACGAATTCTTTTTGTGCTCGATAAGCTATTTCGAATAACAGAACTCAACATAAAAATTAGGATTGAAGCTGTTGTCTTGCTACAGTTCGAAAAATAGACGGTTCTTTATCTAAGCTATCTAGCGTTGTTGCCATGATAGTAAATATATATATAATGGAGTAGGATTTTCGAAATTATGCTGCCATAGTGTCGAAAAATGAATCCCTAGAGAATCAATACCTCGATACTGTTCACACTTAATAAAGTTGCTCGTGAAAGCCGACTGTCTATGGCTATGGCCCGCAGGGCGAGTGCCAAGCGAGGAGCTTATTGGCTGCTGCATCCTCGCGTTTGGGCGTACTCGTCGGTAACTTTGAGAAACAGGTTCATTTTCGAACTCGATTTTTGATCAGATAGCCAATGACCTAATTTTACCGTTAGTGTCGAATTCAGATTTAGTCGTGGTTCGTTCGTAATGGCGTTATTGCAATGTCTTGCCCAAAAAGGCGTTCCGATCGAACGTGATTTCGGCATCTGAGGAAGCTAGCATATTTCTCTGGTATATTCAAAGCGAACCAACAGCGAGACTTGGGGATCGGCGGTGTACAGGTCGAGGCGGAACGTTCGAAGAACCACCACGACAACCTCATCTATAGGATCCAGGCTGATCCGCGAAGAAGTCGTTGGAAGGAATTGAGTTCGATACTGACCCGCGATAGAACTGCTTAGAAGAATATCTGCTGCCGCCACAGAAACCTCTAGAAATTCCTCATATCATTAAAACAATAGGCCACTTTATTTTTTGTTAGTGGTCAACGGCGGCAATTTGGAACGTCTGCGGCCATAGTGTCCGACATCCGATAGACCCTCAGCTTTTCGAATTCCAGTGAGATACCTGGTATACCATTAGCTTTCTTGGACATTTGGGCTGCCGGCCACGGAACAGCGGTGACAAGCTATTTTCAATGATTTTGTTTTAATGTCAAAAAGACACAACTGCTGAATACAAATTTTGAATTTACTATTATCATGTACACTTAGTTGATTTTCAATGCATACCAAACGAAACCCGACAATCTCTTCTACGCATACGAGGTATCTTCGGTTTCTCAACAGGAACACTGCTTGTCACGCAATCACATGGACTCCTATATGTCTGCTGTTGAAACAGAGAAGGTGTCGTCATTACCCTATTTCAACATCTAACGATAAACTGTATTTTAGAGCGTTATCGGCCCATGCGAAAGGTGTTTGATTCCGCAAATTCTATGGTCGCCTCTAAATGACACCTCAAGTCTGAGTAACCATATGTATTAAGCTTCAAATTATTCCTATAGGTATTACTGTCCATTGTATTAGATTTATAGATATTAAGAGCTTGTAGCTCTCGGAAATAGAAACAAACAACAACAGCTAGCTTGGAAGAATGAGCAATAAAGTTACGAAAGTGCGATAGTCCCAATAGTGGCTGTCGTCTTCCTGATGTTCAATGACATCTTTTTCAATAAGTAGTTTTGCTGGAAGCGACTAGAGACTCATGTAAGCAAGATCAGATACCGATCTTGGAGTGTGTCACGACGCTGTTTATATACTAATTTCTATCAAGTTATAGCAGGCATATATGCTACATCTACAGAATCTGACTATATGAAGATTATACAGCGCATAAGTGTGCTAAATCGCCTATGAAATTTAGCACAGCCTCTATCGACGGCCTATTATCGTTGGGCCTATGAAGCGTATAAAGCAAATCACAATATATGGGGTTTGACCCATTTGATCTATTAACAATATCGCGGCCCAATGGGATAGAGTATGAAAGTGACTAAGCTGAGGCAAACATATAATGGTAGATGTAGTTCTCTTAGATTTGCTATTCGGGATTAGGACCTTGGTTACGCGAGAGACAGACGTTTGTCATACTAGCTGCTAAAAAAATTAAGTAAGGACAGTGAAGAGCGACGTCTAACGTGCCGTACACCACCGAATTGTCATTTTGGTTCTGGATAAAAGCTGTATTACTTTTCAAACACTTCGACCGATCGGTTCTAGATCTTCATCTAAGCCCGTGACCCAGTTTAAATGAACATGCTAAAGAGAAAAACCCTAATTGTATAGACCAGCAAAAGTGTGTTAGACAAAGCTAATAATTAGGCAATAATAAAGCAAATTAATTTATGTCGCTCTACTGGACAAGCTTACTTTTTTGTAGTCGTTTTGATTTGTCCAACGTTAGTTCCTCTGGATCTAAAGAATAGTACGACTAATTCATTTGAGAATGATTATTCTTCTTCTTAAAAAGGATGAATCCTGCCATTTCGAAGGTAGGTCATTTTTGGACTTATGGCTTTCAAGTGAGATGTTATTCAAGAAGGCAGTTTAGTTGGACCGAGAGCAAACAAAAGTCTTGCCAAACATCTGCCTTTCTATAGCCACAAATGCCTAGACGGCGAGTATCTTCCGTAATAGCCTCTATGCATTGGCCCTATCACTGGACAATCTAATGCGGATACAGATTTCCTTACTTATATTTGATTGATGCAGGCGCCTGCATCAGCTCGTCTAAAATGGTTACCGCGTTTCATTGAACAGCTCTCCAGATTAATACTAAATATAT
>NW_019213696.1:85259-140438 GCF_002532875.2 Varroa jacobsoni
TTGTTAATGGGAAATCTATAGATGCAGGCATTGCTAGGGATATGGCTATGATTCACCAGCTCTGACTGAACACACAAGTTTAGAATTATAAGAAGCAATTGAAACAAGTTCGATCTCGTTTCAGTTAACTAAAAACTGGATTGGCTAACTTCTTTTTTGCATCGTACCTTTTTCGAAATCTTATCTGACAGCATCAAGGTGTCACATCAGCATATCTAACTAACGAGACATAACACACAAAAAAGCTTATAGACGTATTTGTAAATTGTAGTACGTTTTTACAGTAGATCAAAGATGGCATTAGTTGAAAGTACACTATATCGTTTTAGTTAAATGAGAATAATTAATGATACCTACGCAGTAAGCATGGCACCTACAGCACCTTGTCGTGTACCTAATAGCATTACTATCGATCTCTTTTTTTTGTAATTTTATAGTTAGTAAGAGAATATTAAGTGTAGATAATTACAGCTGTTTCAAAAAAATTAGCAAACTTTCTTTCAAAAAACAAATTTTCCCAGTCAAACGTCCCGGCATCCACTTCAGCAAGTACAAAATAGGATCCTTGAAAAATATTGTCCCTCTTGGAAGGGACCGCCGGTTCAAACTAAGAAAAGATAACTGGTGTCAATGGACATTTTTTCGTTTCACTCAGTATCATTTTATTTATCCAACGACCGGTTTTCCGGCATTATTGTTCCCGTAATCAATTTGCTCAAGGACGCTGTTTTCTCTCGTTCATTATACCGAACGACACGCGCAGCAAAAAACATGCCTCGGAAAGACAGAATGATGGTTTAACTCCATGCGAATATTTCGTCGTCCTCCTCTCCCTTATGGGTTTCGTCTCCAAGATAGCACGACGGTATGCGGGCTTACGCAGTATTGCCAAGGGGCACAGCCATCGTCTGTATGAGAAAATTCGTATAGCCCACGAGGAGCAAGTGGGCCTGTTTCGTGTCATTATTGTAACGCAGTTGTTGTCCACTATATAAGGTTGAAAAGGTCGTAAATAACTCATTTCGCATGCTCGATCCCAGGCCAATGCGATTAGACGGCTCAAAATTTCAGCCAGCTGACCATCAGAAATCCTCGTTCGACTCTCATTATTTCATAATTTTACATGACCTGCTTTTACGTAGGAGAACACTGTCTTTATAATAATTAGGAAAGGTTTGGGAACTGTATGTCCTTGATAGCCGCAGACAGTCCCTTCATGTGCTGCTTCAACACTGACTTAATTGTATTGCAACTGCTTGTAAAAAGGTCCACATGTGCGATGATGTACGAAGCAATAAGGCCTTATTTAGGATAGACATTAACTGGCTCTGTTCTTGAGTAAGGTATCCGTAGATGAACTTTCAATGTGATTCTTAGAGCACTCCCGTTTTCGTCTTCTCGCAATGTATATGCCAAGCTCATCAGGTCAGGGCAAGTGTGGCAGACTATTTTAGAGGGCAAAAATCATTACATGCGGACCAGCGATGCCGTTGCGAACAGAGCAAGTCATAAGAAAAAAAATGGTAAAAAAAAAATTGGTTTTATTGCCTCTCGTCCAAGTGACACATTCATTAAGAGATACTCTAATCAAAGGTATATATGCTTGCTTCAATTTTTTGCGGATTCAATGTTCGAATTCTTGGTACGGTTATTGCAACAATCACAACGGATCAACAATAATTATTATTATGTAGGGCAATACTAAAATACGAGTGAATATACTATACGACCAAGTTATCACGCGCTTATAGTAAATGCAACTCGAATGCTCTGTTACATAACCTTTATCGGACTACTCTGTGATGACATAGTTTCACATGTTGTAGAAATTTCTGCTTTGTCGTTCTTCTACATATCTATTTCGTAATTTCTAACTATAATGCTTATTCTACTACTATCCATTATTATTTTTCATTTTGACATCTTTGCATTAAACGAAAAAACCTTGTACTTGTTTTAGCATTTATTCCTTTGCCTCTAAACATATATGACAAAACAATCTTTTCAAGCACTCCAGATCACGCGTAAACCTTCTGCCATTATAGTCTCCCTAGCTGTTAAAGTCTACTGCCTGCTGAAAGGACTTGAAGTAGCCTAGCAAAACCTAAAGGCAATAGAAGTTACCGTTCTGTTGAGTGCTCGCCTTATATTCTAGGCTCATTGTCATGGCAAGAAGTCAATTCCCTTACCCTAATGCTATGACCGGCAAATTGACTTTATAATTTCTTTTTTAATGAGGACAAGTTAACAGCTGCCAACCATGAAGCTTCGACTCTAAGGTATTCGCACTTCATTTGTCGTCGCCCACCCATTTCCACGCCGCTCCGAGACCGCTACTGCATTTCAGAAACTTTCACTGGCTTGTTATCGCGTTGAGCCTGCAAGTTATTCGACGATAGCTTCTTTCGTGTAGAGCGCAAAAAGCACATATTTTACATATTGTTTTTTGTTGCAGAAAAACCTGTTATTGGCTGAGTCGGTACATGCGCCAACTACTGAAGCTGACAACTTTTTAGCTTTCAGTCGGCATTGTTTTCGTTGGTGGCGATTCCATTCATTTTCAACGATCACTTGTACAGTGTAATTAGTACGGTAGTTTTAAGTAGTTTACTAGTTGTGACCGCGATTCTTTGTCAGGTTTTGCGGCGCCGCTACAGCCCGTTGCGTACTGCTTTTATATTCGTGTCTCTAAAAGAACCCGTGGCCGCGCTGTTGAGAAGACGTTGTGCTACGAGTGAACTACCACATTGCAAGGTACATTTCTAAGAAGGCATCGGGGTGACCTAAGGCCACCATCGCATCTGGCATGCGGAGAGTTCATGTCACCTGTCTTCGTGCCAATCAGCTGTGGGTTATGCAAATCAGAACGGGGGTACGCTGGAGACTTCGGAAGCGAAAGAGCAAGAACGCCGTCACTACTGCTGAGTTGTCTCACCCCAATGTTTCGGTCGCATTGATTTGCGACGAAGCCAAAGAGATTCGAATGTCCACCAGGTTGTCGATGCCTACTCTACGTTTGGAAACGTACCTCTGCCATACGATTCGAAACAACTGCCCACATACGGGCAATATGTTGTGGGCGACATCCCTGCAGGCCAAAGTAAGGGGGAATCCGTGGGTTTATAGGAAACGGATACAGACTGGGGTACGACTGCAGACCAAATGCTTTACAGCTCGGCGCTTTGCCTGGATATAAGCTAAGCAAATGTGCAGAAAAAGCTCATTCTGCATGTCTCCTTCTTCATAGCGGTACATTGGTGCCTCGAAGAAACAAATTCGGGATTTTAACACACAGCAGAGGGCGATACGAAGCAACTGAAATTACAGCAGTATCGGAACAGACCTCCGCGCGAAGCCGGAACTGGGCGTCATCGGGTAGAGCCATGTTAGTCTGTGCTAAAATTCAATTCCAAATACTCTGAGACGGAAGAAGACGTATTCGAGTCAAGACATGAGCCTTGTGTTATTCCTCAGCCCTTTCTTCGTCTTTTTCTACCAAAGGCGTTATATTTTCCTAAGAAAATACAGCCCAATGGGGTGCGAGACTCGGCTGGGATGGGACGAACCAGCAATCGTAACTGTATAGCAAAAGTTCGAGACGGGTTGTCTTCGCCGAATGCCGACGATTGTAGAATTACATTGGTGACCCGTGAAATTATCGAATTTTAGACAAAATCGTACTTCGTACACCAAAAAGGTTCAGATAGAGTTTCATTGTCAAAAGAATATATTCGTTTGTATGTGTTTGTGCGCAAAACAAAATAGCTTAATTACGTAATCAATTTGAAAGTGACCAGAGTATTCAAACTTTATTTATCGGTGGGGCTTGACCTAAGGTGACAAGAATATGGGGAAAGTCAAAAGTAATAAATTCCAAAGTGGCCTTCTGACAATTATTTAGCCTACAACTATTTAATTTGTTGTATATTTCTCAAGCTGTAGATAGCGGGTTAGATATTGCAATCAGAATAGGTATTGTTAAAATAAACAATCACTGACTTATATATATATATATATATATATATATGCACCAAAGAAATCCGCTTCGGACTGAGAGAAATCCGCTAAGGGGCTTCGCCCCTCAGACTCAACTGGCATCTTATTGATCGCGGCACGTTTTAAGCATTAAACGTGCTCTAACATTGTTTATTACGCAAACAATGTGAACTAAGCTGAAGTTGATATTTATATGAATCAAGACTCCTCAGTGTAGCGCATAGTCTTTACACGGAATTTTAGTTGGAATCAAAGGATCTACATGCTTTTAACCCTGGAGCAAAATTTTTACGGTAAGTTAATTTTCGGTTAAAGTTGTAACAAACATAGTAACTCTAGAGCTGCATTTAGTCTGTGCGTGTGTGCTGCAGTTGGATAAATTCCACATTTCTCAAATACTGCCCATGGGCATAAAGCAGCACCCAAAGGTTCTTTTGTACCGAATGGCAATCAAAAGTTGGCAAGGACCAAGCTGATGATAACTGTCCTAGTAGGTTAGCGAACCTCCATCATTTACCCGATTCGTGGAAGCAGGCCTACGGCAGAGTTCCAATTTAAGTCTTGACTGCAATCGTCGTGTAAAGTTCCGTATAACATATTCTAAAGTCGAGTGATTTACTTCGAAAATCATAGTCTCAATGATGATTCGAACAAAATATACTGTCACACAGAGTGTCCAGTAGTTTTTCCCATCACTTGAATGGATGCGATTAAATAAACACTTCAAGTACTTTTTCATATCAAATAGGAAAAGCACAGCAACTTTACTCGAAACATGTTTTTGTTTGTTACAGTATAACAAAAGCAACTGTTACGCGCTCGCGAATTATCTCTTTCGATAATTTCAGCTTTAACATTGGACAGCATCGAAAACTTGTGGTGGTCGATGATACTCTGGCTGTCTACAACGAAAACTCACACAGATGAAGACTAACGACTGTCATCGATTAGGACGAAAATTTAAATTATCTGATAAGGCCTGTTGAGATCCTTTCAAGCTATTGGTAATGTATGTCGAGTCACTTTCCCGTGCCACTGAATCCTTTGAGAAGCTCATTTGGATCAATAGTATAAATATTCCAGTAATAATTTTGACTCTGGCGGGTATCATAACATAATTTAAACGGTTTTTGTCAAGAAAGGTCTTTACATTACTTTCAATTTGTTTGAATCAACAGTCCACGTTTAATTTTCTGTAAGAATAATAAGTTAATAGCTGGCCAGGAGAGCAGTTACCGACAAAACCTTTTTAAGCTGTCCTACAGGAGTTACGCATTATAGATAGAAGTGTAACAAACAAAAAAAAACCAATGCATAAATTGAATTATAGTTACAATCTAAGTTTCAGATTAACTAACTGTTCAAGTTTGGGTTGAAGGATTTTAACTTGCAGTCGAAAGCACTGACCAAACAATAGCTTATAAAGCCATGATATTAACTGCCCTCATTAAGCGTATAACTAACAAACCCATTCTATTTATAAAACTACGGTTTTGTAGTAGTATATAACAAACAATGTCGATTCGTTAATACTATCTGTACGATTGTCCTAATTATAAACATTTCATTATACCTCCACATTCTTCTTGGATACCTTCCTCTCCGATCCGAATACCAAGATACTTTAAGGCTCAAAGAGTTATTATATTAATATATTTGCGATAAACTTAGACTAACTGCCATTTGACGCTATAAGATCACTATAACTTATACAGTTATTAATTATATGATTACGTGATTAAGTTACAGTAAAAACTTGCACCCGTGCTCTTCGGCTTTTCAACAAAACAACTAGCCACTTTAAAGATGTACACAAAATTTTCCTTTAGCCCGAAGTCAAAAATGGATGATTGAACGACTGGCTCAAGCTTGTTATCTACTATCATGTACCATATATGAGCGATGCTGATAAAGGTCTTCTTGGATTTTCCTCCCCAGATTAGCCCCTTTCTGTGTACAAATTCATATATATATATATATATATATATATATATATATATATAATGCTTCCTTAGTGCTATGTAGCCTTACGCTCAAAATGATCGCCCTATTACAAGCGTACAGAAAAGAGGTAAGGACATTTTTATCGTCTAGTCTATGATCATGGAAACTGAGAGTGAGCAGTAGCGGTTGAGAGCGGTTGCTGCAAGATTCCTATTATTCTGTCAGATGGATTGGATGACCATGTTGGGTCCTTATGCTTTTTGGCGTTTCTTTCCATAGCCTCTCGGAGACATGCTGTTTTAAGCTAAATTGGCATAGCGATTTCATCAAGTCAGCTCTTTGCCTATATTGCTTGAATCTTGTTTGGAGGGACTCAGATAGTGGACATATAGGAAATTTCGGAATACCAATAAGGATGCCCACTTTTGACACACTGGACGATCCTGAAAATAAATAAGAAACGCCAGTGGTGCTTCGGAAGAGTTTGGATCATGACTGGTTAGCGATGAGCGCCGTTTGACGCTTATACCATTTTGTCGGACATTAATGAATTAAATCAATTATAGCTCACTTTAAACATCATACAAGTCGATACTTTCAGACACGATCCAATGAATCTAGCAACGCAATTCCAGTAATGATCAAAACATGAAAAAAGTCTTACCGTTATACAGTGTGTATGATAATGCGACATTCATTTTCCGTCGATATTGCTACATAACTCTTGGTTAACTGATTTTACCTTAAACTAATCGTTTCATGGTGCTGCACTCAGCTATTAGTCCTCGTCACCCGTCAGCCTAGGCCCTGTCCTTCGTAATGAACTTTGCCTTTGGATTTTCCAATTTAACTATGAATGAACGTTCTATTACAGTTTAGTAACACTGGATATCCATCTCAAAGTAGCTATAACGGACTCAAGTTTCATTGAACGCTGTCGAATTATTTTTTAGTTACTATTTAACTTTACACATGGTTTTTCTGCTATACGTACAGAAAATCGTACGCCTTGATACGCTGGTTCATCGAAGGACAAAATAGGTGTACTACGAAATATTTTTAAGCACTTCAAACGACCCTAGACTGTGCTGTTCTAGCGATCCCAGCAGGTTGATGGAACCACACAGTTACTGGAAAGCCGTTTATAATCGTTGTAAATCGAAATAAGAAGCTCTAATTTAGATAAGTGGTAACTAAGCGCCAGCATCTAGATGCGGCTGTACAGAAATACTATTTACCGAAGTAAGAGGGGTCAAACGTGGCTTTATTGCCATTCATCTACTACTGAGATGCTCGAAAGGCGACAAAGGTATAGCCAGCCGGCTGGTCTCTAGGCGTAACTGGCGAAACGGGTATACACTTGCTATGGGGACATGATTCTTTGCAGAACTAAAGCTGGGGTGTATGCTGCTGTTAATATAAATGTCATTCCGGCCATACTGAGCCAAGGATCAGTATTACATGTGACAAGGGTCGTAGATAAACAATCTATAGCGTGGTGTTTTAGAAAAAATGACCATTTTCCATTTTATATATATATATATATATATATATATATAAAATTTTTTTTTCGTTCTCTCGTTAAATAATGATTTATCGACGTTTTTAGTTGCCCTTCCACTGTGACTTAGTCTATGTGTTGTACTTCGGTTTGAGCCAATGTCCGTGCAGCTTCATCGGAAATGAAGAAGGTGCCGTTGATCACGATTATCCGTTTTCGTTCATTTCGTCCACGATGGTATGATAACGCACTACGGCTCGTAAACACTTTACCTAACAGTCAAAGCTACTGGAATTAACGGATTTAATTCTCATTTGAGCTGCAAAAGATAAAAACTAAATTAGAGCTTTTGTTGCATCTCATAGTGAAAATGACTTGAAGATAGGTATAGTAGGCCGTATAAGGCTACCTATTAATAGTAAAGCCCTATGATAAAAATGCGTATTTTGTCATTTACATAATTTCCGTCATAGTAGTCTTACCAACCCGTAATTAATGTATCTTATGACAAGGAGATTGACAAGTTGCGCTTAATAAACAATATCGCTATGAACAGAAAAACACAAAAAATCTCAAACATTCTGTACCTATCATATGCTCCTCCTGAGGATTATTTAAGCGACTATGCGCTATTTTTTTGCTACTGGAATAGGCGCCGGTTCCCAATGCAATCATCCCTAAGTACTAGTAATCGATAGTTTACGCTCGTTTAATTCTACTGCTTCTCGTGTCTCATTCGACCATACAAACAATGACATCCTAATATTTAGTTGATACACGCCAGTTTATTGAACTTCTTAGCGTTGTTATGTTATGTACGTTGATAATTGAGTCAATGCGTTTGGGTGCTGCCAAAATGAAAGGCAGTTACATACATCCTCACGCTCGTGGAAACATGGTTTCCCGCAGAGTCCCTGATGAAACTCGTACATGGGAAAGTGTCTGTTTAGCCGCTTCGTTTGCACTCATCGTTCCTCATCATACCTGAAGTAAACAAGGATTCTTCAATAGACGCGAGTGTCCGTTCTCAGTTCCTAAGGTTCGTCTTGAAGGCTTGCGTTACTGGGAGCTAAAAGGAATGGCCAGCGTAGGCTCGCAGACAGCGATTTCGGGTCACTATATGTAGCCCCACTACTCTTTGGAAGAAGGAGGGTTTAATTGTTCGTAATTCTCTATTGTAAGATCTTTCCAAATTACGTATATCCCATGCGTTGCGATCGAAGCTACCCTGAAATCGAACAACCTAAGGACGGCTATGAGGAACAGAAGGCCAAGTTATTTACTCGCCCACTCGGCCAACACCGCTTTTCTTGTTCTTTACATGCGTAATGAAACTTATGCCGTTCGTGGAGAAGAGGAACTTCAAGTAGACAAACCGGTTGACATAGGCAAGAGGCGACCCGACGACATATAAGGCGTCATTGGCCGCTGTCTGACCTCCCCTTGTAAATTGTATCGTCTCGGTCTTAATCAGTCTGACGGTCAAGCCCTAGTTGATTGGCCCGTGAAGCCGGGTCAAAGCTTGTTGCATTTGGAACCTGTTAAAGCCGTACACCACTAAATCGACTGCACACAAGGTGATTTCGACTGATGGCCTTAGAGCTGCAAATCTCATATTTGATCAGGCAATCCCTTCAGCAAGATAGGATATAATAAAAATGAATTTAAACTGTCCCTCTAAGCCAGGCTAGTTGTCTGTGTGAAGGGCAGGGGTTCGTCATACTATCGGTGATGCTTACTTTTCTCTTCTGTAGAATCCAAGCGAGAAGCTTGAGTACACCCATAGAGACACCCGCCTCGGCCAGCATGAATATAGTCTAGACCCTGGGCGCCGAGTCGAAGGCTCCTTTAAAGTCGACTAAGACCGCAAATAGTGAACTGCGACGCGTGGCCAGTATTTCCTTGACGCCGGCCATCGGGATCCTGTGGATTGTTTCTGTGCAGTTTTCTTTCTATAGAAGCCCATATTGTTCCGCTGGAATGGTATGTGCGCTTTTTAGGTTGCTGTTCGGTCTTTTAGTCAGCAAACCTTAGAGAAGTTAACAAAAAGAGCCTTTCTTTTTTGCTGTTCTGCGCTAAAATGACGATGCAGTTCGGTCGTTTTCTCTTAGGAATCACCGACATGATAGCACGTCTTTACTGGGCTGAGAGTGTATCAATATGCAGACACTTGTTAAATACCTCCGTCCAGCACAATTCCAGAACGACAGCGCAGACTCTGTTTAGGCCTGCTGCTTTTCTTTTGCTGCGTAGGTTCCTAAAGCCTTTATTTAACTTCCGCATTATAAAGTCTTGTTGTATTACATCACATTATGTTGGAATTACTTCCTCCTACATTGCGGTAAAAAAGACTATTGAAAGTGGTATCGTATCCTTTGACGCAAACATCTTTGGGAAGTGATTTATGAAGGCGGAGGAGCTCTGAGCAGCGAGCCGTCGAGCTACCGTAATACATTAACCGCTTGTATGGTCGATGTTCTGTAGGGGACAAAAAGGCTGCATAGTAGACTCGTTAACTTGAACTAGATGCTGTGCATAAGTTTCGCTGTTTAATACCTCCGGTATAGGAAGAACTTCTTAGTTGCATTCCAGGTACTTGTTCACATTTAAGCGTCGTGACGAAGTTTGGTATTTGGCAATCCGTATGAATGCAACTTGGACAGTGAAGTCGCCCGCCATCTGCACGTCACCATGACAAAGGCTTATTTTCACCCTGAAACTTTATCCTATCTGTAGTTACATTCGCCGCCAATAAATCGATAACCAGACTTTCTGCATGTCCTAGGAAGGTTGGTCGCGTGGTGGAATAAATTAACCACCAAAAAAGTCCGTGAGCATGTTTTGATGGACCGTAATGCGGCTCGAGTTCGGTTCGTTGAGGCGGACGTTGAAGTCGCCGGTAATGACAAAATGAGAGGCAGAATGAAAAGACAAGCAGAGCCTCTAAAGAGGCCTAAAGACTCTGTCGGCCAATGTGACATTTCGCATGAAATGTGTGTGAAAGCATAACCCAAACACTGAAAATGCTGGAAACGAAGCTAAAAAACTGACCTCCCATAAGTTGACTCTCGTAAAGCCAGTTGAAACTACCTCTGGTATAATTTACGGAACTCTGATCAATAAAGACCCGCTTGTAATATATGGTTGCAATAGGCGAGGTATAGTTACCGCTAGCAGGAAAGGGCCAGGGGACAACAAGGCGTCATTCTCGAGAAAAATCGAGTTTAACAGTAGCGGCAAATAGACTCGGACGTAAGGTGACGGCAGAACAGACAATAGACATCAAAAGCATCTGCTATTATGAGATATTCGCCGAAAATGAAACAATGAATGCAGCCTACTATCTCGAGTTCCTCTGAGGCCTGAGAGGCTCTGAAGGACCGCTGGCGCGGAATCGAAAAGACGTAGTCCAGTTACTTAATAGTGACGCCAGACCTCATCGCCATGTCTCAATGATTTTCTGGTGTACAGCGTTAGATTCAATTTGACTCTCCTGATGAAGCATGTAGATGCGGGGCTTTCCATTCTCAAAAAAGGGCCACTGTGGGCACATACATCCCTCTAATTACTTTGAGCAGCCATAAATAAGGCAAATACATGCGAGAACATGAATGGTAGATGTATAGGTGTCCAGAAGCTGCTAGAGCACTAAAATAAGTATGATGAAAATAACGCCCCTAACTTATATTAAAAGATCTCTAGCCCGACTCGTGCAGAGGTTATCCGATTTCAAAATGTAACAGTCTCTATGTTTTGAATTTTGCATCTGGCTTTGCTATTAGACATTTCTTGAGATCGCTCATTCCCGGCACGAAACGGTGTATATCTATGCCTGAGTTTGAACCTAGACCACTACGTGTCAAGATTAGCAGGCAAATACGGCGTCGAAACAGCCAACAGTTCTTGAACATATACATACGAATGCTGAAACCTAAGGCAATCAAGTTCGACCACAACTACTAATTTATCTTACTTAAGACATGAGCTAACCGTCTGCCCTCACGATTGTCATTTGTGATTTCTGTCTGCCCAAAGCGCTTCTCTTCACATAGTTGCACTCTAGCGGAAGTGGGGCCGGGTGAAGCTTTCCGTTTATTTCGGTCATCGGCTTAAGTCTTCCAAATGATTAGTTTTCTTGCTCAGCGAGCGATCGCTGCTCATAACGATTACGGTAGAAGGTGTCTTTATCATCAGAAGCAACATTCGGACCGTTTATTAGGGAACCAACGCACGTTATTCTGAATTAAAAAGAAACAGAACCGTTTACTTCGTTTCGTTGCCAATGGAGCCCGCAATCATCAAAACAGTGTCAATAGCCATAAGGCACAGCAAATTTCTTGGCCTAGTCGATCTGACATGCTTTCAAACGGTTAAGAAGCTGATAGACAAAGAAACAAAATTTAACAGCAGATAACTGAAGCTAAATATACTGAAAATGTTTCATAAGGTAGCAGAAGACCTGTTATCCACACAAAAGCATGAACGACTAATGAATCAGGTTTACTGCCTGCATATATATATATATATATATATATATATATATATATATATATATAACTTTTTGTGAAAAAAACTACAATGATTGAGGGTTGCATTCGTAACTCGAATCGAGGGGCAAGTTTTTTGTCGGCCTCATATAGATTTAACAGTATCTTTGTTGTTAGATTTAACCCATATTAACCCACATGACCCAGTATCACATATTCATGCAAGCATTGATTGTAGTCAACGCTTGATATATAGCAAATTCCAGCCATAAGAAAAGACGTTGTATCGATATAGGGCTCGCCTCGCTAAGGCTAGTTTCGCCCAAGGAACGACAGTCGCTTCTATTGATTTGGCCATCTTTTAAAATAGCTACCTATTTCATTCGTGAACGAATTCACAGGCCCGATCGCCAATATCATACCTCACATTGCTATTCAGATGTAGGTAAAAGCGTTTGCTTCTCGATATCTGTTCCAATTGTACAAAATAGAAAGAAACCATCGAGTGCTTAAGGAGTCACTAGGCAGACTCAATGCTCCCGGAATAGAAAAGTTAATGCCGAAGAACCTCTTCACGTGTGATACGGCCTGTAGAGAAAAAATGTTGTGTCTTTTTTCTTTAAAGACGATAATAGAACAACAGTAAAACTAGATAGCGAACTTTACGGTAACATGTTGCAAACTTTTTTGTGGTTCAAAATGAGGGCATCGGATACAAACAACGTTTGGATCCAACAGGATAGGGCAACTTGCAATGCAACGCGGGAAATAATCCATCTGCATGAAGCCATGTTCTCAGGTCGGCTGACCTCGGGGCGCGACGGTGGCATCCAGTAACTGTCCAAATAATCTGATTCGACTCCTCTCGATTTCTTTCTACGGGGCCATGTTAAGAACAAAGTCTATAAAATAATCCATCGCTCGAAACATAGCATTTGAGGTCTTATTGGTGAAACTGACGCTAAACTTTGCTGGATTTTTATTAAAAACAACTACAAGGTCAAATTATACAAGCAGTCGCTTGAAGGCAATTTATGAACACATGCACAGAACAAAAAGCACACACGGAAGCTCGTTTTAATACTTGAATTTTCAACAGCACGGGGGCCACCCATCGATTTCTGAAGCATTCTACATTTATTCGAACGGCACATTCTTTTTGAGGAAAGATGCAATAGAATATTTTTAGCGTAATTACTTCTACCAATTAATTCTATGATACTGTGTAGAGTTTCGGCTGTGTATACTTAATATACTAACAGCCAATGAAACCTTGAACAATTGCGGTAAAAAAAAATCGCGTATCGTACTCTTTGCATTGTAAGCCATATTTGTCACGTGACTGAGCTAAATTGATAAAGCAGAAAATATGTCGCAAAGCGGCCCACTGGATAATACTGTTGATTTTTGTAACTCTTTGTTGGGTCCTCTGTAAAAGAATATATGGTCCAGCTAACGCTCGCGTATAGTTGTGATCAATTCGATATGCTTTGACGACCGGCAGTCAATGCCGGTGACAGCTTTTTCTCATAAGCATACATTGATGGTAAATTCCTACTATATAAAGCAGTAGTAGGTTTGATTGCTACTAGGCTGTTTATATTTCAAGTGTTATCCACGTCACTATAACATGATTTGGACACCTAGCCTCTTCAAAATGAGAGATTTACCCCTCTACCGATACTGTCGAATAGCGTTTCTTGAGTTTATCACGTCTAGCATAACCTGTAACGTCCTGAAGTTTCCGTTGAATGAAATGGGTATAGGCCTATTTTTCGAAGTGATCTCTTAGTCCATTATTACTCTACAATCCACTGAAGAGAATTACTGACTACGATTTTCTACCTTTCAGGCATTACGTGTTTCTATACAGCCTGGAACATAGGCTATCCCGCTGCGTTTCGAGACTTCCGCACCCTACGATATGTTCCCGAGGTCCCAATACCTCCAGGTGCCTGGAGGCGGAGTAGGCGGCGGCGCACTCAGAACAGATCACCCTAATACAAGCCACCTGCCATGCGGAGGCTTATCGGGCGCGCCTTCACGACATTCATCATTGCCAGCGCCGATCGATGGCATATCTCCTTTGCTGTCCCTTGACTCAATGGCTCTGGGCCTCTCACATTCGCTTGGAAATTTTGAAAGTCTCCAGGCTACTCATTTACTCGGAAACAATGCAGACGGAACTATAACAGGCGACGCATTTCGTTTCCCACTTGAGCTCACCAACTGTGACTGTAAGCATCTCTACTCATAATGGCGCGCGGTCGAACCGAGCGGTCTCGTACATAATAGGTAGCAGGGAGACGCCTTAAATTCGAATTTCACGCATTTCAAGAGGTTTAGCGGGCGAGGTCGCGAAATTTAAATGCGAGCAAAATGCAACAGCTGTCTGTCAAACCAACGGTACACCGTTATGCATACAAGAGACCGGCCTAGTTACAAGCCCTTTAATCTATATGTATGTATATACACAGTTCTAAGAAAAATAAACCAAGTTTCTTTTGGGTCAATGCGAACACTCGAAACTGTATGGTAAACATTAAAAACGATACGACGTCATCCGTTTCTTTTACGCAAAAGTTTTACGATGAAGTTACTCTCGTTTTCGCTGTTTTACGTTATATGCATACTAGATGAAAAACCTTTGGCGAGCGATATAAGCGTCAGGGACCGAGAGGGTTGAATCCATCTGTATTTCGTCATGGTCCTCCCTTTCCGTTTGTCCCTTGTTATATAGGACAGCAATACAACGCTAACACAAATTTGTGTTAGCATTGTATTGCTAACTTGTACAAAAAAAATACTCCATCCCTACTATGTTATAGTGCATCTAAGTCACATAAAGCATTTGCACATATAATGTGATTGGTATTGTTACATAAGTGTAAATATCGACAAAAGCAAGGATCGTCCAAATAGGTAGTTGTGGCCCTAGGCCTTAACCTGAACACCGGGTAGGGCTGACCTACCGAGAACCTGTCTGTTGCACTTACTAGGTTTTGTACAATCGTATGTCGATAAAACAACTCAACGTTTCCACAGCAGTCAGCAAACGTCGTCATTTCTGTTGTACCGGCGCCTCTGTTGCATGTTCCTTGCCTGACTGGCATGGCGCAATAACTCGATCGAAAGCCTGTTCTCTGCCATTGGCCTGCGTCGGTAAGTATTATTGGGCTATTAATGGGCCCACTTGAAATACTGCTCATTTTAGAAAAGACTAAGCTTCCGTGTTAAGGTTAAGTCTTTGTCTTTCTACAGCCTTCCTCTACCGTGCGAGAAAGTTTTTCAATGAAAGGAGGCGTTTACGGAACCAGCCCACTTGGAGACACCAACAGTTTAAATGCATATAGTTTTGAATTGAATACGGTTTGCACCATACTCCGTGGGCAAAAAATCTGTCCAGAACTTGTTACAGTTCCCTTTATATTATATATAAAGTATATATATAAGGTCTTTATATTGCCAGTGTTTTGATTTGGTGAAGCCGGCTCACAGTCCTCTTTCACAGCTTTACTGCGTTTTAGAAGCCTATAGCACAACCTTCAGATTTCACTAAAACCTTAGATTTGTCAATGCGAAAGATTGTCTGATACTTAGCCGATTGATGTTTTTCTGCCCAGCTTACAATAAAATTCATATGTTTAAACCATTGGAAATGGCACTTCCACTGGATTCATGCAAAACCCACCTGCCTGAACTAAGATCCGATTTTCCTTTGTGTGTTGAGGCCATTCCGATTAGTGCAGCAGCTAATTCCTGATCCGGCAGACGTGTATTTAGCTAGCTAAGGCGGATGTGCATGCGGCAGAGAAAGTTGCAGTTGATCATCATTAGCGGCCGCACGGAGAATAATCTATGGTTTAGATCTAGATCTTCAGCAGTTATAAAGCGCTGAAACTAGTAAACACTACATTGCTTATTCTGTTTCACGCCTGCATGTGATCTATATTACGCGTCCGCAGACGAAATCTCTATTCTCGACTACAGGAAACGTATAAATCGTGCAGCGAACGACGAAGTATTTAGAAAAAGAGTGTGTCAGGTTTGGAATCCACCAGGTAGACAAAATATCCAGGCAGCTAAGGTTGAAATTACTTTTTACGCTAATTGATACATTAGCCGCCTTCGTACAATAAACTGATCTTGACCGTAATAAGTCTTGCTCCCTACTGTTGCCTTTTAGCTCGAAGGCAACAATAGCCTCGGACAGTTTTGCTGGCGAAAGTGATAAGGCATAAGACTGAAAGGAGACACATAGTGGAGAGGTTCGCAACGAGCGTTTTAGTTAGATGGCGGAGTGCTTCTTTTTATATGTGTGAATTCCTATATTCGAATGATCGCTAAGTTGTAAGCTCCTATTGTAAGCATCTTTTGTCACTGCAAATTATTGGCTTCAGCACAGTCAAGCTAGATCACCTGCCGCCATGTGTGGAGGCCTTCAAACGCCAATCCATCATATAACTATATCTACTGACGCTCTTGTTACGCAATGCCGATTCTACATGCAAGTTAGTTCTGATATTTTCAGATCATTTTGCTAGCTATTCCTACCCACTACTACTCAATTATATATCGGGGTTACTCTCGGAACCCTAATCCCCTTCGTATATATTTTGCACCACTGAATATTTAAAGGCTGAACAACATCGATATTATTGGTCGATGGCTGCGAACCTAAAATTCTTGACGATTTAAGTAAAGCGTTTTAGCTACATTGGTCAGCGCTGATTCACTATCTGAACTTGCGGATTTCTGAAAAAAGCTGAACGCCAATGCCGCTGCGGTTCCTCTGTAGCTTTGTAGTACAAATCAACAGATGTTTAACATGAGACACTCTTGCACCTTTTGCCGAACTTCGTTTTATCTTCCTGTTCACTTCGCTCTAATCGCGTTAGACACGTCAAGTTTCTGTAACAAGTAATAATAATCGTGCCAGCTATTGTTTAACGTAATACTAATAATAACAACTGCAGCGACAAAAGCGCCACCAGTGGCTTCATCTTTAACTTAGCAGAAAATAACTAGACGCTTGCCATATGACCATGAAAATGTACGCTGAACGTAGCGAGCGAAAAGACGCGTCGCTGCTCGTCTATATTTATTGAGATAAATCTATCGTTGTTCGCTCCGGAACTCAGGAACTTCGCCTAAATATATGACGGGGCTAGTACGCTAAAGATGTGCGACGCGCCAAATACAAGTTCAATATACAATTCAAGTAAATACGATAAAATGGTAATTTCAAAGAGCTTTGTCCTGTTACCTTACAACCGCGTCGACGAAAAAGTTCGCGATAAAATCGAACCAAGCCTTTGTTACGGCCGTACGACGGACGAGTTAACTGCATATATGTGCATGTGTTGTTCTGTTTGTCCCTAATTTCCATAATGTTGCTGCCGACAGACGTAGATTTTAGCACCGAACGGTCGGATCGAAGTCGTTCTCCTCGAAGCTCAGTCTGCTCGGAAATTCTTCGAGTTGACGTGCAAGAAACGCCTGAGCCCACAGGAAGATTCGCTAAGTACGTCAGTCGTTTGCGGGTTAGTAGTCACGTACCCATATATGATAGTTCAGCCATTTAGACGTTTGTCGGGGACGAGCAAACCGCGTTTCAAAAACAACACGCCTAAAAAATTCATTCACATCGAGATTCTGGTCCTTTCCCACCAGCGAAACAACCCTGCCTAAAGTATACTTGAAGTGTGACTGTTGATAAGGGAACGGAACAAAAACTTACAAAAAAAAGTTGAAATGTTGTTGCTTGTTGCTGACGTAAGCCGATCGGCACAGTTTATTCATACCGTTTTTTTCGGCCAAATCGCATGCATAGGTCGTAATCGTCTGTTTCGTAATAGCGTATAATGCCCCATGCACAGCCAAGCGAAGCTCACATACTGCTTAGACAAGCTTATTTTGTTGGTGTTTTTCATTTTCTATGCACGTGTGTTTCTCCCGTAAATAACGCAGCTGAATTTTGCCGTTTATTTTTAATTAAGCAGACCATCAAAAGATGGTTAATGAGCCCGCGAAAAGGGCAAGATGCCCCAAGACCTGACTCGTTCCTCGAGAAGTTCACGTACACCGACACGGCCGAAGGCACCGTAGAGGGGATCCTTCTTGGAGCGACAAATTCAGACGACCACGCACCATCATCAAATTCACGGTACGAGTTTTCAAAGCTTCATTCTTGTGTGACAACTTCCGAGTACTAACTGGCTCGATTCACTTTGAATTGCCACAATTTATTCTGTGCGTTTACATCTTCCAAAGCATATGTTTTCATAAATATGATGTTGTCTATTGGGGGGAAACCGCGGATATAGATGATACTATTTGTGGCATCGTGCAAGAGTAACTTCGCGCGAAATTTTGAAGGTAGCTTTTGGTTCGATTCAAGCGAAACCATTCATCGTTTCTTCACAAGCGTTTTGACCATCCCCTATAATCGCAAGCAATAACTTCTTTTATAAATTATAAGTCGCTTTGGCAATTAATTATGTAAATGTTTACATTTTTCGATTATTATCAGACGTTAACATGACTACACTTTAAGCTGGTACAAATGCGAAGACGAGTTTGGCTGCCTCTCAAAACACAGACTATGGTATTTATAGAAACAAATAAAGAACGACGCTTTGTTCCGGAGGAGAACACTGCTCTATTCTAATCTAGGGTCACCCATAATTCTCTTCGGTACACTACATTGACCACTACTTGTATGGGCCAGACAAGAGCCATTAGATTCGACACTCAATGGAGTGGTTATAGTAAGCACAAACTTTTCCTAAGTGTTTTTTTTTTTATTTAATTGCGAAATAGAGTTAAATTTTCACACAGTAATTTCCGATAACGATAGATTATCTCGAATCAAGCGTTAGCTGTTATTTCAGGCACGTTTTCCTAAATGAGTAAGTAATTGCCGTCTGCGAAACGCTTCTGCATTACGATTCAGCTGGCGAAGAAATAGGCCACTTCAAGTTTCAACGTTGTAAGCGGAAACTTCGTGGGACACTAGCCGTGGTTGCTCGTAGGCATAGTAGAAAACGTTGGTATTAAGACCAGCAACTTGTTAGGAAGCAAAGAACTACAAAGGTTCACTTCGTTCCAGGATTGAAACATGGTAGCAGCTCTCTGAATGAAAACACGACACTTGTCGCTCTGCAGATCTACAAAACCCATAAGCTTCTCTCCATTTCAAACGCGTTTACATAAAATTCGATACCGACTATCTGGCCGGCTTTTGAAATCTGTGCCAACGATTTCTAATAATGATAATTGCCAACGATTCTTTCAGAAGTAGATTGACATGTCCGCCCGACAACTCCGCGTAGATATTATAGTGTATACACCTGTCTGCTCCTGAGTATTGCAGTTGATATTTTCGTCTACAAAGGAGGAGGTTTTCAGATTTACCTGACTCCGGTAGGTAAAATTGTTTCGACACCATTGTAGCGAACAAATCATTGCCTATGTAAAAAAAACAAACAGATGTAGCTTCTATTTTACTCGTTTATATTGTGCTCTATCGTTGGCGCATGTATATCTGAAACGATACAACGATCAAACGGTTTCGTATATATACATATCTATATGGGGTGCTATATAATGCTACCGGGTAATGCGCTCAAATTATGAAAAATTTTGGGAAGGTGTTTATTGTGACGTGCACGCGTTGATCCTTTGCCTAATACCAGACGAAAGTTAACCTTCCCTTGAACATGGAAAACAACAGCCAACGCCCTTTTTGGAACTTAAAAAAAAAACGGAAGGCAAAAATCAGCCATTTTTCGAACTTTCCGCATTGGATGAATGCCGAACAAGAAAAACTTCACTTGATCTTAAAATCGACGATCAACATTATAGTCACTTACCAATGGCTTGTAAGAGGCCTGTCGAAAGGTTTCATAAGGCAAAATAAAGGACGTTCATAGGATTTATGTTTAAAGGGCTTGAAAATTCACCGAATTAGCCTTGAGAGTCAATTTTAATATACCTAGATTTTTGATACAGAAATTAACAGCCGTTTCAGATAGGTAAATATTTTTGAGCGGAACTTTGAGGTTTACTCCTATTAATAATGCTTGGGGCACGGTTGCTATTAAATGATGAATTGGGGATTAAAGGAAGAATATTTTGAAAATAACTATTTTGTGGTTTAAGGTTCGAATTGAAGCTATCATCGTAGCGAATGATGGCTTTATTGAATAATCATTACCGTAAAAAACGGCACTTGTAGCATATTTAAAAAATGTACTCATTTAGGTAAGACCTTGGAAACAAATCACATAGAAATTTTCCATTTAGACGCGCCATCTTGCATTTATGCCTATATATTGGTTCATTTTGGAAATTTCCGGGACAACAGCTCTTTGAAACGTCTCTACAGTAGCTAGTAGTCGAAACTGACAATTTGCTGCACAACTAACTATCTAAGGCGTCAATATGCTTGACTCGAGCTCTCAGACCAGCGCCATATCGATACGTTAAAGAAAAAATACAAAGTCTTAGGATCAGGACGACCTGTGTAGCAACTTGCGTGTTTCGGCTACCTGTTAACAGGCCCCAACATGACTGATCCAAGGTCCTAGTACAGCATCGCATTTCCATGACGATGTAGTAGAGCGTAGTAAACGGGGTGCGCAATGTGGGTCTTTCATCGGATGGCTCACCAAAGAAGATGGCATGAAACAAACAGCAGTCGGATATGTTTTCTACAGCAAACCCAACTGGCCTGTAGATTGTGCTGTTTCCAGTTAGATGACGTACTGGGACTGGGTTAGCGTGACCCTTTTAATCCCTGCTGTGTCCAAATAGGGGTGCATCACCAATGGGTCTGGGCCAGCGTTGGCGTTCATTAACCACCACTCGTGTGTTACCACTCGAAATAGAGAGAGACGATGGAGACTCACTCACTAGTACAGACACCCCACAAAGGCAGAAAGAAGCCTAAATCCTATGGGAATAACATGAGAAAATGTCTTCGTTATGTGTATTTCGTAGTTGTATTTTTCACCGGGTTTTTTGTCGGGTTAGAGCATCGCGATATCTGTCTATAGAGATAAGGAACTGTTCCACGTACAAGCACATACTAGAAATAGACAGATTCGTGTTGTTAAAGACAGATTCAATTTTCAACGTGTTCCGATTTCCAGCTAGTTCGATAAGTAACATAACAGGAGTCGACCAATCTTGGTGGCAGAAATAGATACTTGCTAGAATCATTTGTTCAGTTGATGTCGGCACTATGTTTAACCGCCACTCGAGTGCCAGGTATCAGCCGTCGTTCTTCAACTATAAGGTTCGCTGCCATCAATAATAAAGTGGTGGACGGGGTGTCAGCAGGCGGAGACTGGCTATGCTACAGTCAAAAATGCCATGTCTAAGTTCAGTAGGGGCAAGTACGAAGCCAGCCCCAATTGAACGTTGCCAGTGAGCAAATTGTCGTCTATTAATCCAGTAAACTGGGTAAACTCGGTCGACATTTCAACTTTGATTCCCTAGAAGGTCCTTGTGTGGCTAACAAAATAGCCCTATATACATTACCGCCTATAACTGTCATCGACTGTATACTTTTATGTACATCGTTTTAGACTAAGTTTAACAATTGTCAGTCGTTGTTTAACTCAATTGTAACCATGGCACGATCAAAAAGTTGTCGGGGCATCTGAATCAGGAACCTGCAAAGGCACATAGTATGAAAATAACAATATAATATTGAGTAATGTAAATAATAATTAAAGTCAAATATTTGGAAAAGATGACTGAAATGGTTACGAAGACGATTTCACAGTAACAGCTGTTAAGGGTCAGTTCGTGGCAGCAAGACTCTTGCCAATGGCAACAACATGCATTGTGACGACCGGTGTGCCTCTATTTGGAGTTCTCTTTTATTCCGCCTCTGTTACCCTGTCAATAAGCGAGTGTATTCTCCCCGTTACCTTTGATGACAACAAGTAAACAATTATACTTGAACGGTATAATGAGAAAGTACTAATTGTGTAAAAGTTCTAATGGCGACTTGGAAACAATGTCTAGGGATCTTATTCAGATGAATTGGTTTCTCTTTTGTCGCTAGCTGTTAGGCACGCGATTGACTGAATTTTAAGCAATTCTTTCCTGGATTTATAATATTGGTTCGTGGAACAATAGTTCTGCTCGATGGGCGGTATATCGACTGTGTGCGGCACTATATTCGGCCATATGAACTGGATCTTCAGAAAGGCCCGAGGGGGCCTCAGCTCGATCGGGAAGCGTCGGAACACACTTCCTCAGGCTGAAACTAATCCCGCCGACGCTAAAAAGAGGTAAATGGACGCAAGTCAATGAAGTTAAACTGCACCTAAACACAAGGTCGAGGATTTCGTTGAGATAGGGACCAAAGGCTTCTCGCACGTTCCTTTTTCATATACTTGAGTGACTACCACTACTACAAACGAACGATTGTCAAACCATTGGTTCTCTAACCGTAGGATATAGAAAAAGTGTTCTCATACAGTGCGGCGCTATTTGAGCAGTGATTGAGTAGAAATCATTTAACTCTTCTGTGTGTTCGACTTCGTCTGACACATACAACGCCCTCGTCTATATCAACGTGTGAATATAAAGAGAAGTTGCCTTTTTAGTATCGGTCATTAGTCGAAAGGAATCCTATCGTTCCTTACTTCAGCTACAGGAAAATCGACTACCTACCAGTTATGAGTAAGCATATATCGGTTACACGTAAATTATTTTACGAATACTGGCCAACCAAAGCTACACATACAGTGGCTATTGTCTATCTTGAATAGAAAGCAGGCTTGTTAACCCAACTCACAACGGTACGTTCATTACGGCCGACCTCACGTACCGCAACCTCGACACGAATACTGGCGTGAGCCGATAAGCCGATAGAGATGTGTCGACCCCTACCATTGAAACTTGTACGAGCGATATTAGATAAAAATAAACGAATGCATAGTATAAGAGATATCCTATGAAATTAACCTAACCCTTTTGTCTCTTATCACTTACCACCATGAATATAATTGTCATCGTAATGTGTCAAGCTAGACACTCAGCTTTAAATGAATGCTGAACATTTGGAACAATTAAAAATCCTTCTAAAAAAAAATAGATTATAATTATCGGAAAATCAATCCTATTTGCAAGTAACTGTCATTCCTTAGGAGCCATCCTTCATTAGTCGATAAAATTCAAGAGAGGAAAAAATTCCTATACGGGCCAGTTTTTTCGGAAACAAACATTTCGAAGTTATTGTGCTACCATATGCATTCGTAGATCTGTTGAATTACGATCAAATTTGTGAACTGTACATCATGGGGTCAAGGTGGTCAGTCTGATGGAATAGGCCTAATTAAGGTTCTCGAGATTTTTTTCAAAGTTGAAGGCCGTTTTTGATTTGACTTCGTGACTACGGGAATAGCACCTCACGGGTCATAAATTTATGATTTATTTATTTATTTATTAGTGATATATTCGGCTGAGATGGAACGATTTAATTGATAGCATCCCTAGAATCTGGAAACAACTCCTCAAACGTGTTTGTATCCATAATGTCACCACCAGCCTCAGCAACATAAGGTTTTTGCTTTGCGCTGTGTCTGCCAGCAAAAATGCCATTCATGGTAGAAATTTTGATAATCCCGGCTCCAAGCGCACTCTTCCTACCGAAGTTGATCAGACCATTCCACACCTGTGCAACAAACGAACTTCAAACAGCTAGACAATACCAATATCTATTGCTCTACAATAGTTACGTACGACATAGGTAAAATTTAGCATATTTACCGATTTCTTGAAATTCGTTCTCACAATCTTATCACTAGAAAAACGTTTCCTATTGCATGAAACTTCGGTTTTAGGGTGAAACAACATATGAACACTAGTGGATGAGACAGAAAATCATTTAGACGCGGATAAACCCTGACCGCTTGAGCAACATTGCTAAAAACGATGTTGCCTAAGCGAACTGTGGATGGTTTCATCGTACGCTATACGATTGGCTTTGCGCTGAGTGTTGATGCGTCTATGATTTCCTTTGAGACAAGCTAAGCCGCTCCTGAAGGCAATAAGGACGCACACCCGATGAGACGATTTCAAAGAAGACGTTTTTCGTTCGCGCGACTTCGGTTATTCGATCATTTGTTCATTAAGCGCACACTAAGAAAATGCTTCTGCGCTATATACCGATCGACGCCTGTCGACCTTTGCCTTTGACGCTTTCTTGCAGAGGCTTTTGTCGAGCCGGCCGACTTTTATTTCTGTGTCGGAGAGATCTGCTGTTTTTTTTTTGGTGTATTAATCTTGTCTATGTCATATAATCCCCTGGATACTGCTACATCACTGGTTCGCCTTGAGTCTCAGGTATCGATATATTAGCGAATATAATAGTTTTCTAATCGTACGGGGTTACAGGCCCACAGCAAAGGACTAACAGCAGACCGTCACCGGATGGTGATCTTAAGTCGGAGAGTGTTCGCCGCATGTTCATAAGCTATCTGGTTTACTTTATATATATAAATACCATACTGATTTATACACACTGTATTGTCTTACATATATAATTAAGAATAATGTGTGGGCAAAAACGTAAAATACACTGGCTTCTGATAATGTATGTTGATGTTACATTATTTTCTAATTGCAATACAGTTGAGCAAGAGCGAGTGTGTCATGTTGCCACGAAGCTAATAGAAAAAAGTAAAATTCTAGTTTCATGAAAAGGCTTCTTTGCTTATTATATCAAAGCGTTAGAAGTTATTTTTTTATACTGTAAATGTTTGTTTCAGTGCATGTGGCGGCCTTCTAGACAGTGACTGGATTGTAGATCCGTCGGGCAATCGCTATTATTTCTGGCTCTTCATCGTATCTCTTGCGGTCCTTTACAATACACTCTTCATTATCGGCCGATCGGTCTTCTGGGAGCTCCAAAATGCGTCGCCTCCCCTATGGTGCGCTCTAGACTACATCTGCGACTCAATTTATGTACTTGATATGGTACTTCGCGCGAGAACGGGTAAGCACATCGATCTTTGGACTGTTCCCCTTGATTTTGTTCGTAGAATATGTTACACTGAGCAGATTCGCATTTTGTCTTTTCTCTCGAATAATCTTATTTGTAAAAATAATCTTATTCCAAATCGTTACATCCCTCTTTAAGATCCTCTATTTAGGTCTTTTGTTTTTTTATTATACACAGTAGACTACACAGGACTGGTAGGGATTAGATTTGCCAGAAATAATTTCTAGGATGCCACAAGAGTGTTTCCGCAGGTGCGCACTGCATTAAGTGAACTGTGATGGAAGTATAATCTATTGCATTCGACTTGGGAGGCCAATTAGTTTCAGATTTAAATCTAAGTTTTATAAGTTATTATCAAGGCTTTAAGCCTACTCAATTTAAAGGCATTAATTCGGGAAGTCAAATACGCATCTTAAACCTATATCTTGATGAAAAACAATGTATCATTTCAAGAAGGACTTTCTTGGTTTTTTCCTCGAAGAAATACATTGTAAACTGGCTGGGCATGTGATAGGTACAATAGCTACGAAGGATTCGACGGTACTTTGCTAGCAAAGGTAGAGCTTCGGAAAGACTGCTCAGAAGTTTCTTGAAGCAAATCTTGTCTACGAGCTTTTCCTTATCGAGGGAACAACTGTTAGCCATTTAAAAGTCGTACCATCATTTACGCTGAAAGCGTATTAGCGCAAACACCCTAGCCGTGTACAGGAAATGGGACCCGGTCTGGGCAGGTCACTGGAGCAACGTCGGCGTTAGCTAGCATTTTTATGTACGTACATTACACGGTAACTACAAAAGGATATTTGTCCCTATAAATACAACCCGTTACCAGCTATTCGTTACCTTGTTGAATTTCCTTTCTGAAGTCCAACTGTGCGTTATTTTGCAAAATTTGTTTTGATAAGAAACTATAAATCGTTCGCTACCGTAGAAAATACGTACCGTAGCAATGTTTGTATGCAAAATTCTATAAATCCTTTACGGCCAAGATTCAGCCATATATAAAACGACGTTTGATTGCGTTCGAACGCAGACATCATTCCAAAATGGACCTGGTTACTTCTTTCATAGGATGCACGAATACATCCCTGCTTCCCATTTATGTTGTTTAGCTACTAACAGGAAACATGTATGCTAGACGACTGCATAGGTTTAGGCACAAGACACCCTGTGGCGACTCTTAATATAATCTTGTCCTGTCTAATACTACTAGGGCTGCTACTAAGGTGTAGAGATTTTATTTTGTTTACCCTAATATTCTCGGTCGGCAGCGGTCACTTCGCTAGGGGGTGATTTGTGTTGCGTTAAAGCGTCTCGATCAATGCGTTCCTCGAGCACAGAAGTGTGCATGATGAAGTCCGGCAGCATATGTGTAGCAAAAAGATGAACAAGGTAGCTTAGTTATAATATGCAACAGTCATATACTGTTAAAATTGTTATCGCTCGACAGATTGGAACGCATCTATATAGCAACTCAGAATGGGATCCGTAATCTCAGCAGATTAATTGATTTTTCTCAGACACCAACAGGCTAGAACTTTGAGTTAGCGAGAGTCTAGTTTTCAACAACGAAACCACAGCTGAATGGCGCGACAAAAGTTAATTTTTTTGTATAATGGCTATGTTTGACTTGGCTTAATCTCTGCAGCGTGAGTATTTCTATTTTGGTACAATATGTAAGCTGTGGCTAGTCTTTACCGTCCCTTAATCATCATTGTTTCCAGCATAAGAGAAGGGTTTAGCAACCGTTCGTTAGACGTTCATAAGGACAGCAGGCTCATCGTTTTCTACTCCGCAGGACATATAGGAATTGTTATAGTTATTATTGTGACACCTAACTTCGCTAATCTTTCCGGGTTCGTTTACAGGTTACTTAGAACAAGGCCTGTTGGTCAAAGATACTAACAAGCTCTTGTTGCGCTACATGAAATCGCCCGCGTGTCGTCTAGACATAGCCTCCCTTCTGCCAACTGACTTCTTTTACGTATACACCGGTATCCGCTGTGACGCGTCGTCGCTTCCGTGCATCGTGATCGTCCGTCTCAACCGATTATTGCGTATACCTCGCGCACTGGAATTCTCTGAACGAACGGAGACGCGCACAAACTACCCTTACGCATTTCGCATTGGTGCGTACTAAATGGCCTATAAAATTATTATTTTAGTTAGTAGTCGGATGTCCCAATGACAGGTGGCGTGGCAATATTTTCCGGGATTGTTCTGTGTTTCTGATAAGGAGGATGTATGACTCAATGAAGTTAGACAAATTCAGCATTACGAAGAGCGATAGAGAAAAAGTACTTTCCTGACTTCGAAGTAACTAAATCCAAATCAAATTCTGCATGATATAGATATTATTCTTATCAGGAGCAGAAGTAATGTTATGTAAGGTCGGGCGTAGACAACTTAAATTTGCATACCAAGTACCCGTCATTTTAGCCAAGAAAAAAATCGCATATACTGATAGGGCTTTAGATACTAGTTTAGCAATTTTATGCATTCTTCCCTTATGATATAACAATCTACCGGGATAGTGGCATGTTACTTAGGTTAGTAGACAACCCATTACTGAACCGGCAACAATGTACTTATTCAAACACCTAGTAAGCAAACATCGACATTTTGAGTCTACCGGACGCTGGTTGGCTACATGCACTAGTACTGTTCTATTTTTGGGTCGATATGGATTTGTCGTCATCTCAACGAATGTCTTGTTTCGCCTGCAGCTGCAGATAGGTCTAGCCATATTTTCTTGGAAAACCGAGTTGGACTTCAGCTGCGGGCGATAGACGTTATAAATTGCCTTAAGATTCTGAACTTTCGTATTTCACTAAAAAAAAAACGTCTACTTACAGTTAAGCATGATTATTATAAGTATTTCAACATAGTTATGTACAAATCTCACTTTAAAATCACACATACGATTGCTGCGATATTAACACTGTGGAATTTCTGCCATAGTAGATAAAATGAAGTGTATTTTAACGTGTGTATTGTATGAAATACAATAGAAGGTTAAGTGTTCCATGGAGTATACCTTAAACGTACTAAAGACTACATTTTTCTTCCGTAGGACTGGTCTCTCAAGCTGCACAATTGGCCAGCCATTAATTCTGATCAAATTTAAATTGAACTATTGATTGTACAGGTTCGATGCGCTATCCCGCCGTTGCTAGGACTGATTTATCTACACTGATCGCTCGTTCAGAATTTGGTCCGGTAGCACCTTTCAGTGCGCATTAGGATACACCTAGGTATGGTAGTCAGTTGAATACAGTTACGAAACTGGCAAGTAAATATAATGGCTGAAATTTAGCATGTCCAAGGTCCTTGCTTTCCTCTGCGGTCCTGTCTAAGACAAGTTCCGTTCAGGTTAGAAGCAGGACTAATATTGATGAGGCCTACTGAAATGAGTATTTTCTCTGCAACTAATTACGTGTTCTTCGTCAAATCCGCTGCCAATTACGGGTGGGCTCTTAACAACGAGCATCACTTTCGGGTAAAACCATTTCACAAGAATAAGAAGTAGATAAATCAACTGCAGCCTTTATCGGCTAATTATAACGCCATTACCCATTAAACAACAAGTCCTAATTAAACGACGGCTTCAGGTAAACCTAAGACATGTATTTTATAGCAAAACGCTGTACGCAGGGAAACGCGCGCAAACATAATGTTATACCATTGTAACAAATTCGTGAATTATTAACAAAATATAACTGTGCTATATGATCTTCGGTATTAATTTTTTTGCGATTTCTACAATTTCGGCGCAGTTTCTTGGGAAAGTTCTTCCTATATTTGTAAGTTCAGGTTTGAATCACGCTAGTGTATGTTTATGTAAAATCCACGTACAACCTAGCCTATATTTAGGATCACCATACACACGTTAAGTGTTTTCATACAAATACGAAGTGTCGCTTATGAATTCATTGTTGACTTCAGGCAAATTAATCTTCCTGATTCTTGTAATCATCCATTGGAACGCATGTATCTACTTCGCAGTGAGTTTTTTCATTGGTTTTGGTAGCGATAACTGGGTGTACAGAAATATATCGGAGCCGCGTTACGCTTCGCTACAGCATCAGTACATCTATTCATTCTACTGGTCAACATTAACTCTAACAACGATCGGAGAAGTAAGTAATCTAGCAACAACTTAAGAGGACTACGTTATTCGTTAGGACAACTATCTGCCGTTGTGTGTTAACCGTTTTTTACTATTTTCCCGAACCTGCTCCCTACTAAGGGACTCCTTCTACAGCGTATGGCTATTTAACGTAACGCATTAGATTAGAGTCAATGATGAAGCGACGATATGGCGTCGTATGGGTTCGCTCTAAATGAATTCGGTATAGAATGATAACGATGTATCGTACAATAGACAATTATAACCGTATAACAAAGGGTCATCAACTGCCGTTATGCTATAGTTAAGCACTGCATAAAAGCGGCTATTGCAGTCCATTATCTGAGGGGGATCCACACCTCAAAGCACAAATGAACGGAAACCACTGCTGTTTTGTCGGCCGACCATTTTCAGTTACAGCGCGTATGGGCAATTTTCTTTTTTTGCGGCGCGCTAAACTTTTCAGATCGATGGACACTGCAAGGAAACGCATTTAGCCGGTTAAAAATCAATTTTGGATTGGCTTATATATCTATATAGAGTATCTTCATGAAATGGATAGCCGCTCACGATTGATTGTTATTGGAATTAATTTTAAGTGACTTATTATCATACTTATCTAAGTAAGCTTTTTTTTTCCTGCTCACTGTAGTCAGTGAATAACGGTACATGTGAGTCTAGTTAGATAAATGAAATCATTCAAAGCATATCATCTATGAAAAGCTTTTTCTCGAACGAATTTTCTCATCATCATCATTAATAATATAACGATTACTACTATGATCGTTTTACAGAGCAGAAACAGGACGGGATTTGACGACACAGAACAAGCTTACTGACAGAGCATGCTTAGCTTAATACCAAAACTCCACAGTTCTAACTTTTTTAGTTAGCTTGTTTACTTGCTGCTACATTGTTGAAGATCATATTGGAAGACCTTTTCGAAGTAGGACAAAAACCCATCACAAGCTTAGCGAAAGTCAAGTTTCTCTCCCAAACAACGACTTGCCTTTTTTGCTGAAGGTTTACTCAGATTGTTGAAAGCAGTTTTTTTCATTTAAGGATCATGGCAGGCGCGACTATTATGTCGGAACTTCCACCTTTCCTCCTAGTGAACATGTTTGCAAGTAATAAACAAATATTGGCCGCAGTATAGTAGAACTCCAATTAGGGGAATTTTGGGAAGCTGTCTGCTGAACGCGTTCAAAGTCACAGTAGTAGAACGTACGGCAGAACTCATACGGCGGTTTTTATACGGCTGTTGTGAGGGAGGCTAGTCTGGGTGGAGCGAGTTCGCGATAGAACACGGACCCTTCCGCTTCTGACAAGCTTGTATCTGCGTGACATAAAACGAACTTTATACGCCGCTACGGTTTGAGAAATGAAGAGTAAGATATGTGAGCTTTGTTGGTAGTGGAAAAATTGACAGTAGAAGCGAACTTCGTTAGAAATACATTGGTTCGTCTAGATGAATACGACCATTTTAGACCTAAATGCTTTACTACATTGTGCATTCAGCATTCTTGTCTAGAAAACCCTTATCTGTTCGACACTGGGTAAAATTCATTCAGCTTGTTCATTTGATTCTATTGCAAATGTGCTTTTAGAGAATACGGCGAAATACGAATTATTTAGATACGAGAAATTATTCACGAAAAACCACCTAGACGTTGTCTCCCCCAGTTGGAGAAATAACACGTTTCCAGACGATAGCTAACAGCTGAATCTACATTGATCCCTTTCAAGGAGTAGACCCTATAACTGTAGTTAACCATTTTTCCAATTGGGTGTCGACTCATAAATAGTTCATCGTATTGGTCAAGCTTGCTGCAATTAAACATCCCTCCCTCATCAGTGCGCCATAATTTCAAAAAAGCGGATCTCACAGCCATGTCCTAACAGTTCAGAAGTATGTAAGAGGTCGCTGATTGAATGCATCATCTGATCGAGAATGCATAATGTACATTATATAATACAACATCTCATACGGTATTGGCCCTGAGACTAGCAACCGAATAAGCACGGCCTTTGGCTCTGACAAAAGGTATTGTGACATTGCCATATGCTTTGCATTATAAAGTGGTACTACGAGAAGAACGCTTTGTCTTCTTCTGTAATCGGGCTGAATCTTGGTGAACGTTCGAAGTCCTAAGTATGAAACACGAGAAAAACCGGCATAAGTAAGTTGCATGGGAGGTACTGAACAAAAAGACAGCTTTTTTGATTTAATAGGGCTATTGATAATGTTTTCTGCAATGCATTATTTAAATGATAGGTTAGGGTCAGTTAACGACAGATCGGCTCCCTACCCAACTCCGCACCACGACGAACATCCTCTAAAAGGTTGTTCGTACACCGGCGCCAGTATTAGCCCGTTTCCTGGATCAGCGTACAGCAAAAATTGCAACACATGCTACAAAGCATGCAGCGTTTGATTAAGTCAACCAATTAAAGCATTTCGAGTTCGATTTAGATAAGTCTCTATTTTAGCGGCAACTTTTGTTATCTTCGTGAGACGATTTCATGATTCGAAGCGTATCCAATCATCATTAGGGCAGGCCTCAATGTATAATTTGTATTATCGTTGTTTGGTTTGTATTACTTAACTAATGTTTTGCTTAATAAGGTGCCCGTTCCGGAGCGTGACAGCGAGTACGTGTTTGTTGTAATCGATTTCCTAGTGGGTGTTTTGATTTTTGCTACGATCGTTGGCAATGTCGGCTCGATGATCACAAACATTAATGCGGCCAGGGCTGAGTTCCAACAGAAAATGGACTCCATCAAACAGTACATGGAATTTCGGTGAGTACAACATAACTTTGTCTAGTTACTAACCAACGGAGAAAAATGAATCCTTCGAAGGGGTTGCCACGTCTATACATCGTTATTTTACGAGAAAACGGCGTCAATAAAGATTGGTTACAACCGTATCGCATTATCCAGCACGAACTCCGAATGAATGCAGGACATTCGCCTTAAAACAGTAAGGTAAAATAAGTATTTAACTATAGTTCGTCCCAGGTAATAAGCACGAAACTCGACGCCTAAATATAGCGATCTTCATATTTTCTCTTTTAATGCTAATCTTCTATTTCGTTGTTGTGTTTTACCTTATGTCAGTAAGGTGTCAAAGGAATTAGAAAATCGGGTGATCAAATGGTTCGATTATCTCTGGACCAATAAACAATCGTTGGATGAGGATCGCATCACTAGCGTTCTTCCAGATAAACTAAAAGCAGAAATTGCCATTCATGTTCATCTCGACACCTTAAAACGTGTGAAACTATTTCAGGTTAGTTCCAGGATCGAAAACGAATGTAGACACACTTCGTTTTATATTCAGATCCAGCTGCTTCCTCAGACAATGCTTAACGGCAGTATCACATTAGTGAAACCCGGAACATTGTATCAGATTAGAAGTAAAATACGTTTTGCTTTTTCCTGGTGCTCTTAAATTGGCCGTATAGCTACCCTGATGCGTGTACAAGGCATAGAGGCTTTCCCTGCTATAGGTTTGTTCTCTTTCACTTCGTCGTCTTTCTACGCCAAACCCCTATCTCGTTCGGGTTCATCGTAAACACGTACATTATCTAAAAAGGTAGAGTAGAAATGGGTAACAATGCACAACGTTTAACACACGAGCAATACCGTCAAAATCGACTTCCGGCAGTTGCTGCTAGATTTAACAGTTTCATCCAATCCACGGGCCTACTATCGAATATGTTTTCGCAAAGCTGGCTTTGCGGATTATGATTACAAGTTGTGAGCCGCGATTCCGTAAGCTGAAAGTGATCTTATGGTCTTCCTGATTGAGTGTCGTACACACAAGCCTGAATCGAGATAAGTCGAGTTACAAAACTTTTTTGTCGGTAGGTTTTGTTTAGGGTTCCCGAGTGCCCAGTATATAACAAAAGTAGATCAAGGAAACCATAAGTACAGATTTTGCCCTTACAGCAGCTATTACTTAATGCGACCATATTCTGATTTCTGACACCGTATTTTCGCACCTTCATTCAAATATCAGAGCTAAAGCAAATGAGCAGACATATTGGATGTGACCGCTTCGAATATGATGCTTATGTTACCCGTCATCGAAACACGGGAGAGGCCAGCCTGGAAACAACATGCAATTTGCTTGCGACATCCGCAGGGAAAATTATCTATTTTATTAGAAACGGATTAGCGTAGGCACTTGAAGCATTGCAACAAGAATATAGATTAATAAGAGGATAATTCTTCATTCATTTATATTATAACACGGGCGTTGATCAAGGCACAGGCAGGAAGCTTTATGTACCAGTTCTTAAATTCTTCTCAGTCAATATACCCGTGTGTGTGTGTGTGTGTGTGTGTGTCATTCGTGTGTGCGCGCACAACAATTCGTCTTCCGCGTATCGATAGCTGCAGATCAGTCTCTCTTACTCCAAAAAAGGTGATTCAGTCGGGAAGCTATCTCTGCATAATGTGCATAGAGAAGCAGCGATATTGGCGTATTCCAAACAGAATAACATCATAGCATAGCACCGAAGACGAGAGAGCACTGACACAAACTAAGATCCGTAGCGGTGACAGTTTGTTGTGGTATGCGCATCGTATCACCTCACAAAATTCCAGACGTCGAATTCCTTTCCCATAACAACGAGGAGCTCCCATGATGCTGTGGGTTGTAGTGAAACGAAGTCAACGTTTAATAACATGCAGTTTGATTGAGGTATACGATTTCTTAGTGGAGCTCCAAATTAGGAGCTGGCTTTATTACACCGTACAGTGCAAAACCATACTTCGTATTCTAGATAATTGCGATAATCTTTTTTGGGTTTTATACCTGTCGAGTTTAACCCGCCTAGTTGCCAACTTGTGATATCCTCTCTAGTCACAATTAAAAAGATTATCAAGTTGATTTAGGCTCTGGGAATAGTTTCCTAAGCTGTATCAACAACGTTATGTTCTAATGTCTAGGAACATTTGTGTTGCAGTTTTCTGTAGCCAAGAAAATTGATTTGCAGGATAACGGGCCGACCAATGATTATATGTCATCTATGCACTAGTCCTATTATATTAGCAGAACGAATTGGAATTTATATAGCTGCAAAAAACAAGTTACCGTACAATAAAAGACAATATGTACTCTGCAGAACACGTAAGTTATGTTAGAGGTCGCACGTCTCTAATATTACGCGCTAACCGAAAACAAGCTTTTAAATTGGACGTTTGAATTTTCCAGTTGTTATGGGTTTTGTTATTAAAGGCTTGTAACTTAATCGAAACTCGATCAGCGGTCGATAAAATGACAATAACCCGACAGTCGGTACGAGCGTGAGCGGTTATCTCGATATATTTATCATTAAAGTCAAATGAATATGCTTTTGCTGGATGGTCACTCGAAATATCTCGGAAACAGTCTGAGCACTGATAATTAATATGATCAGTAGCTTATAAAATTCAGTATAGATTTAACTTGATTTCTCTTCCATGTCTGTTTCTCATTGAAGTTTGCCGTATGTATTATTTACGAATTTCGTTTGTTGTTTTTTTATTATTTTTTGTACACGATTCCATTTCGTATACATTTAATTTTCTTAATTACATTGGCCTTTTTCTCCATTATTAATTGTCTAATTCTATTATTAATTGTATTAGATTAAATTGTCCTGTCGGAAAAGTCGTATAAAAACTAAAGTAGCTGTATTGAGGTCTTCCAGGCGGAAGTAGTGTTTTCTAAAAAAAATGCAGAACGAGTTCTTCAGCCAGTAAGACAATTATTATTATTACTATTATCACGTATACGTCGCCGATAATAAATGATTTTACATCTGACATGTAGCGTACGCGCACCAGGTACGTCTGAGAGTATTATCGTTTCGATTCATAGCTCCTTTAATTCATCTGATCGCAATTTTAGTATTGAGCATTTATTAGAATGTGACAGTAGCATACTCGTGCAAAATTCAATGAATTTATGCAACTGTTTTGGCGCAGTAAACAATCAAATATATGATGCATAGAGATTCCGGTATCATTTACCTTTGTTTTGCTACGATTTTATTTTTATAGGACTGTGAACCTGGCTTACTGGTGCAGTTAGTGCTTAAACTTCGACTTCAGGTACGTAATCGGAGATCAAACGATACTGGACTCATACATCGAAAACGGACATTTTCACGAAGCGTGTGATTAACTGAATGTCTATTAAATGACGAAGCACCTTTGACAAGCTTCTTTGGTACAGTCACGTACTATTGTCACTCATAAATTGAAATGGGTTACTAGCTGTTACGTAGATTTACGCAGCCTCTGGTAAAACTTTCTGAGATACGTGCTGGTAAAGTGTCTGGCTATTAAACTTAAGTGCACGTGAATGTAGTCTAGGTCCGAGACGCGTGCAGGCACACCTCGTCTCATGCTAAATAGGTCTAGCTGCGTGAAGCAAAACTTTACGGTATTATTAATCGTACAACTCGAAGAATTTAGCTACTTCTAAGCATTAAATATTTCAGGCTTACATTTTCGTTTAATAGTAAAGACCTTTATGCTCTTTGGTTGTTAAACACCGAGATAAGAGGTACTTTAATATTTCGTATTTTAGGTGTTTAGCCCAGGCGACTACATCTGCCGCAAAGGCGATGTCGGTAAAGAGATGTACATTGTGAAGCGAGGCAAGCTTTGCGTAGTTGGCGACGATGGCAAAACGGTGTTCGCGACATTGCAAGATGGGAGCGTATTTGGGGAACTTTCGATTCTCAACATCCAAGGAAATAAGACTGGTCAGGAATATCACGCATGCTATAGAACATTAGAGTTCCCCCTTTAGCATATTTTTTAATGATATTCTTTTGAAAAAAGGTTTCAATGATTTGTCAAAGTTTGCTTAGTTCACTTGATACTGTATCTAGTATAATGGTGCGTGCTGATTGAATATGCCAAGTGACAAATATAAAACGATCCATTTCCAAAACCTGTTTCGACTGAAAAGGAAATCGGCGTACCGCCAATGTACGAAGTCAGGGCTACTCCGATCTGTTCGTACTATCAAAGGAAGATTTGTGGAGCGTCCTCGAAGAATATCCGGAAGCGAAGGAAATGTTAATTCGAAAGGGAACTGAAATTCTCCGGAGAGACGGATTGCTAGATGAGGACGCTATTAAACAGGTATTATTATTTCTTAGTGTGTGGTCAACCATTAAGAATATCCGTTCGTCATAGCTAATTCATTCCATACAACTAGGCGGAAACAAAATAAGGGCGTTAGTCTCCAAAAGTATGCCAAGCACATCTAATGTGCACTGGTCTTTATTTTCTATGACAATAGAGGAAATTAGAGTAAAGTTTCCCAAAAATGAATGCTAATAATAATAATAATAATCATAATATTTGATTATAATTCCATATATTTCAGCAAAACCAACAGCCTTTGTCAACGCGGGACCTGACAGAAAACTGTTTCAACCTCGAACGGCAAATGGACGCTATTAAATCACAGATGACAACGCTTTCCCTAGAAATGGATAGGGCTCATAGAGAAATTCGCGAAAGCATACTCAGCCTTAACCGAAAAATAGATGAAGGAGGAATACCGGTTGACATGTAACAATAAAAAAAATAACCTTCATAAACAGATCGACATATCGGTGTAGACGAGAGGCACACCAGTAACATCGCGACCTGGCGACGATAGCATAAAAGCAAATTATAAATAGATAGATATAATTATTTGAATACCGTAAAGCCTAAGGATAATGACCCTGTTATAGAAGGAGATATCACTATCTATAATAGATATTATAATAAAATAATAAGGTTAATATTAAAGATCTGTACATGTGACACACATTATAAACTCGAGGAGATAAAGCAAATATAAAATGCCTTTTAATGATATATCAATAAAATGATGTCAATATATTACACACTATTCAACAGTGAACTAGAAATAATTGAGCGTGACTCGTAATAGTAAAATAGTCTTGTTTTGCGGAAGCTTACGATGCTTTATCAAAACTTACCCCTAAGGTGTATTTGGTCAAACAATGCATATGCACCGTATGGAAGATGTAAACTAAATTTATAATTCTAAATCAAGGAACAAATATAATAGTAAATTGGCCTACGGACAAGCGTCTAGAGTCAGGCGAAAACCGAAACCTCTCATGTAATACTCTTAATTATTTCATGAGTAACTGTTTCCTAGTAAATGTTTCAAGATGCAAATTATAATATAAAAAAAAATTTTCATATAGTGCTTGAGACGTTAACCTGATTATCATATACGTAAACAACAGGATACATTACGCTAGTAGGCGCGTTAGCTAGTATGGACCACCGAACATATTGATTCATAGAACATGTCTCAAGGTAAAAAGGGCACTTAATTACGGAATATTTCATACACGCGAATTATGAATTATGTAAATATATCCGACGAAAAACATCGTTAATCATAATATATTATTTATTGCTGCAGAATTAATCGACGAAGAAACATATGGGGCACTGAGTAATAGAAGTTCAACAAAAGACACGTTATGTGTTTGTAAATGAAAAAAATAAACTGATTGTACCTAAACTGTAAATTTTCGATTTTATACATATTTGATTATTTTATTAAATAGCTCGAACAACTTATCACCACTATGGAACAAAATAGGTTTTCTTACAACTCGTTGAACGTATCGATAGAAATCCCATAGTGGTTTTGAAGCTAATCTCGCAGTATATTCATATGTCTGAAAGAAGAAGCTTTAGAAAGGTAACGTAAATGTTCACCTAACAGAAAACACAGAATTTTTATTAAATTCTACCAACAAGTTCATTTATTAATAATGTATTACTCTCTACGACCTTCCCCCATCTCTCAACGAATTTATTTGTTCCGTCTTACAAAAAACGCTCACCTCTGCTATTGAACTCTTTCAGCCATTTTTCCAGAATTTCTTCATTGTAAAAGGTGTTGCTGCTTATTTCACTTGTGAGTGATCAGGAAACGTTGAAGTAAGGCTGCGAAAGAACCTTTGATTCCAGCCCTTGCAGGGTGACGTCAACAACCCTTGCCGTGTGGTCTGGCATTGACGTAGCGAAAAATGACCACGCACTGTCATTAGATAGCATTGTTTTCTTAATAAATTTAGGCGAAATATAGATATTATTATTTTTTTTATTACTATTGATCGTCTTGTTTTTCAGAAATATTTAGCAGTGCTTAAGATTCTTCCAGTCTTATTGAATACAGATCATAGTCTTCTTGAGGTAAAAATCTGGCTTAACTCTCACGCATATCTTCCGGATTTATTCATCCTTTTCTTTGCTTCATATTGATGTGAAGACAGAACTTTTTATCACGCGTAATCGTTCCGTCCAGCACACCTGCCAGAATGGTTACGTACTGCCCGGCTTTCAGTTTCAAGACGTCGCTATTGAACTTGGCAAGTCATCCTTGAGTAGTCCTCTTAAACATGAAGTACATGTCACACACGGCACAAATATCCCGGGCAGCTTCAGCAACCTTGTGAACTCGGTAAAAGGCGGAATAGACCAGATGTCGTGGGCGCATTTTTTCCTTAATCAGGAACATTACTCCTCAAAACCTAAACTCGACAAAAAATATTGTCCAACGTACAATGAAATTATAACGGACTTACAAACAAGAAACGGCGCTCTCGGGTTTATCCACTTCGAAGTGGAGAGGTAATAACCAAAAAAACATTTGAAACAGCGCCATTCTTTTATCGTATGACCTGATAGCTGTAGTTGCAACAGACAGAGAATCTTATGACATATCAACAGCTAAGAGTCATAGAGTAGTGAGCGGTTGCCTGAGTGATCCCAATCAGTTGAGTACTAACTAATGGGTTAGGTTTCAAAAACAATGTGAACGGCATGCCACACAATATGCATCGCCTCGGAATCGCTGCTGCAAGTAGCAGTAGTATAATATAGTGATGCCTGTGACCCACACAACTCTGCCAGATACGACAAGGTGATACCTTAAAGTGTAGGGCATGGTTTCTGCCGTTCTGAGAGTGCAGAGTCACGTCATCCTTATGGCACTTCAGTCTGTCCACGTGATCAAAAAGCTAGTAGGTTTGTTTGTTAATTTCGTTTACCCCTTGAACGACGTCATGTTATACTCAAACTTCACAGGTGGTGCGAAACGCTACCGTTTTAGACAACCTACTGCTTTCAGTTAGAAACACGGCAGTAGTTGCAGATCTGGTAAAACAATGCAAAGAGTAAAAAAATAGCCACTAAATGGCAGTTGACAGGGCGAAAATGATCGGAGAACCTACGCCGACATTGCTAATAGCTGTTTAGAAATTAGCAAGCGAAAAATTAGGAAAAGCAAAATGTTTTCTTCCAACGACTGTTTATACAGTAGAGAAGAGGCATGCAGTATTTGTGCTCGGTTCCCCGCAAGCCAGCAATGCCTGGCCTACAGCGATAAGTGTCCGCTATCAGAGTTATACACCTTTACCTTAAGGTCATACATTTATTATTGAAGGAACATGTACATATATACGAGAAACAGGCGACTGCATGATGGTCACCTGAATACTTGTAAAAACACTAGCACATCGTTAATGTGCTATTAGTAAACTAGTGACTACCTACGTGTGACATGTGCAAATGACAATTCCTTTCGACACATCTCAATCTGTTTCGATTTGTGCAATAGGAAACAAGACAGCAAGGATACATTTGCTAGCTTTTCTATATACGTATTACCTCCAATGAAGACAAACCGTAATGATGTACCCCTACAAAATTTATCATTTATATGTACTTTTCGTAATTTTATAAAAAACGAAAATTCGACCATCCAACACCTTGGAGACTTAGAGCTGCTGTTTACAGATTGCATTTCGGTACTTTCCGTTGGCACTCTCTCAAATCCAAGGTCTTTTAGATCCTTGTGACGGTTCTGTGGCCTTACATCCGTCAGAAAATTAGATATTACCAATTCAAGTTTGTTTTTCCTTTGGTGCTGCCAACCCTGCGCATCGAATTTTATTGAAGACGAGTATATCTGGTGTGTAAAATTGTGTTGAATCTAGAATATAAGCCGCTCTGTTTTATCCCCCTAAAGTCATGATTCAGGGATGTTTATATTTAACCTACGCCTAGCAACTTCTCTTGCTCTCAACAGTATTGTGCCTTTTCCATATGAAACAGCAATTCAACCGATCGCTCAATCATCAATTCAAAAAAATAGCGGACATAAGAGCTAGCCACAGCTTATGGAACCACTCTAATCTACATATGTTTATTTTGTATTTATATGTCTATGCGTACGCACATATTAAATAAATGCCAACAGCGCACGTCCAGCAGGTAATGGGAAAAAGTAAATAGTAATAACAACTGATGCAGGCCGTGAGTTATACGTTAGAAAAACCCAACCCCAGTTGGATTTTAACTAAAAGAGGATCTCGTTACTTCACAAAAAAAGATAAACAGTACCTCGAAATAGTTAACCACTATACAAAGTGGACGCCTGTCAATAATTGAATGACTCGGAGTCGGCATAATAATAATAATGATAATAAAATGAAATCTTAGAGATAACTGAGATAAATTAAGTCAACCACACATCAGAAGATTCTTCATGGTAAATACATCTGCGCAAAAGATCACTTATAAATAAAAAAAAAAAAAAATGTAGGCGAACACTTTAAAAAGCAACAAAAATGTCGCATCGGGCAGTCGCTCACTCAGCTTTATGAAAACACAAGCTATCTGTTTAGTGGATAACTTTTCGAAAATGCGCCGTTATATGAACTGTCTTCGCGCACACGCAGGTGAATAATATGAATAATAGGAGCCATAATAAAGGTCTAAATTCCATGTTCACATATAATAGGTAGGTCAGTAATTGTTAAAAATCTTTGCTATAACGTTGATTTTGTAGATCTCCTATCATTGCTTTTCTCAATATATATATATCCATACCTAATCAGCCATTTCGTTATCACTTCCAATATTTTCGCCTGAAATTCACCACAAAGAAATTCAAATCATTATTCCATGATATACGTTTTATACTGTTGAGACACGAAAATATAAAAAGTTATCGCTTACCGTTTCCATGAAGATGCCTAAAGAGTGACTTACTCAATAGGGTTGACTATCTGGTGGGGAGCAACGTCAAGATGACGCCAACAAATCTATTCATGAATCATCTTTATCACAAGCTTTGTACATTTAAGATTTCACATAAATGCACCATCAAGAAGGTGGTCTCCCTAGGTTTTCATTATGGCACTAATTCGCTTCACCTAGTTTTTTCGCGCACATGTAGCCCTATCTTCAAAATCGCTCTATTTTTTCTCCACCTTTTTATTACCATCCATGTAGAGTACATTGCTTTTAAAATACACTTCTTATATAAGAAAGCTATATCACATAATCCAGGGGCCGCTCGACGTTATTTCTAAGTGTTGACTCTCCCGCTGAAACATATACCGTTCTAACTGTTGCCACCAATTTAGAGTAAACAGAAGACCTGAGATTCTCACCTCGTAGGGAACAGAGTTAACAATTTCGACGAAGAGAAAATGGACCAATGACGCCTCGGGGCTATGTGCCGCGCCAGCCAATGTAAACCACTGTTAGTGCATTGTGCGGAAATTTCCGCTCCTCGACAGACGACAACTTTATTTGTTCACTCACTTCTTTAGGTGAAAATGTCCTCATCGCTGAATACAATTTCTTATAAAATTTACTGGCTTTTTCTTTCAGTCTAATCTATCCAATGTTCGGCCATCCAGTTTTATATTGTCTTCAAAAATGAGTGAAGTTAATAATTTCATTGACAAAGCTAAGGAAGTTCTATATAATAGATGTTGTCTTTAAGTAAAATCTTAACTGCACAGTGTTCAAAGAAGAAAAAGATTTATAAAAATTCATTTTGTCAGCAAACGTTTTTTGTTGGCATCATTTCGAGTTGCTTCGAAGTGGGTGGCCATCTTTGTAACTACAATAAAATAATACAACATAAAATTCTTCAAGAATTTTCAGCCAGGATGCGAATGATATTGGGTTAAATAAGTACAACAGTTTATCGTTGTACGCTCACTTTGGCTGGCAATCACCCGATAACTATTAACATAATCACAGTATAAATCAAGATTGCAACAATCGTAAGGAAAACTACACAACGCAGATTCTGTTTTTCTGTACATATTGTGTACAACGTATCCAACGCAATTTTTCCTTTTTGGGCGTCTAATGATCTTTTTTAGAGATGTATCTCCAATTCATTATTATAGTTATTTGTTCGAATTGAGAAAACGAAATATTGAGCAAAGACTTACCGCTCACATCTGCGGTACTGACATCCGCTCTGCCTATACTGCCGCTGCTACCGTCTATCGAAATATTCGGTTCAGAAGGTATCCCACATGATGTATCCGGACCCCAGAGTCGCAGGGTTCCATCATCAGATGCAGACACAAGCAACTGCGGAAAGTGAGGGTTCCATGCAACGCTATTCACCGTCCGTATGTGACCACTTAAGACTTCGACTGGCGTTTCTTTCGATCGGTTGAATATGTACACCTTGTGGTCTATGGATGAATACGTAAATAAACACAAAAGAATCGCACAGCGATAGGAAACAGAGAGCAGTGAGTAGTACATCCCTAAATAAATAGCATAGGATCCAATAGATCAAAACAATAAAGTCAATCTCTTTAATCAATTTAACTCCGAGTCCGATCCTGTTCGTCAGCAGAGAGTACTTCAGCAGTAAAAACTGACACAGTATTATACAAAATTAGCAACGTAATGAAGAAGTTAGAATCCATACCTTCGCTACCCGATGCAATGAAATTGTCTCCGATACCACCAAAACAGGACTGAATTGTATAGTGACCTTGCACGACGCCCCGGAAACGCTTCACCAGTGTCTTGGTTTCAATATCCCAAAGATGCAGGCCCTGTCCGTTTAAGTTGAGCACTATCTGTTTTCCTGCCTTATCGACCGCGAACGACATGACCGCGCAACTTTCCGATATACTATTCGATAACCAAATATATGTCTTCATATATTAGATGATGATTATGCGATTTTTTCTCTTCCAGGCATACTGGGGGAACTCTACCAAACGAACTCTAGCTCTAGTATGTATGTACATATATATATATATATATAAACTGGTGCGGCGAATCGAGCAGTCGAATTGGTGTGAACTTACAAGTGCTCCTCGCGCATATCATCTGTGTAGTATTTGCGTATTCTTTTATGACTATCGGCAGCAAGTACAGTTTTGCCGTCGTCAAGGCAGCGCATATAGACAATTCGGACGCCTTCCCAGGAATCCACAACAGTCCCGTCAAGATCACAGTAATAGAACTGCCCTCGAGCACCGCCTACTAAAAATGTAAATGTATTACTTCCTCGGATCGGGGTTTGCCAACCACACGCCGTCAAACTATCATCCGCAGAATACGAATGCTTCTGGCGGAGACGACCACTCTAGAAGTAAACGAGAAAAGAACAGTTAGATCTATTGTTAACTATTAAGTTTACTAGTTAGTCAATAATGACGGATCACCTATTACATTTATGTGGATAATATCAGCTTATACGAAAAACTTGTTATCTCATTCAAACGTTGCTAGAAAATTAAGTCCAATAAGGCTCTACCCAAAACAAATTCAAGTTCATTTAAAAATGCATCTGATTTTGGACTCATCACTGTCTATATACGCTACAGAAAATACTTACATTGAAAAATCCTCAACAAGGAAAGGCTGATCATTTTAAATCCAAACCGGTTAGGGCTATTGTCCACTTAAATTGGAACAATTACATTAACGCCATCCTTTTGCGTGTAAAAGAGAATAATATCGATAAGTACCGTAGATATTTTTTATCAGCTTCTAGTCAGTGGAAAAAGATGTGGGTATTATAGTACGTTCTCAACTTACGAGGGTGTCCCACATCCAGATATCGGAAGAATCTTCAGTACCGCAGACGAGCAATAAGCTATCATCTGGACTCCACGAGATACAGGTGATTCCATAAGTATGACCTTCAAGAGTGTAACGGACCTTCAATTGCAGTGTTTCGGGATCTAAATCCCAGAGAATAACTGTTGAATCCTTTGAACCCGTTGCCAGACGCAGTCCACTGTGGCTCCACACACATACCCAAACCTCATCCGCATGCTCCGACAGAATCTAAAAGCCAAGTTGGCCAATAAACCAACAATTCGCAAAATCATAAATTTCGCTTCGTGAAATCACACTATGGTCAAATTGAAAGTCTTTTCGTGGAACTTGATAAGTGTATAGCCTCTGTTACTACTGGTTACTCGAATATGCATTGCCAACGTTTTACAGGCCTAGGTCGACCTTAAAGTTCTATTATATATAAATTCCCTACGTCAGTGGTTATACTTTTGAAAAAGTACAAACTAGGTTTAGAGACACTCTATCGATTGGTATTATTACCAATTTCGAAGGTGGAACTAGAGAGTTCCAAGTATTTCTTGTAAGTTACTGGTATGCTATTTACCTGTGTGGTAGTGCACGGGAAGTTCCTTCGATCGCAAACGTGATCGGTGAGAAGAGATACATCTGGCATCAACTCTTCTTCGCCAGCTACGTTGTCCGGCCCCAAATAATGTAAAGGACACCGGTCAAGCTGATAATACTGCGCCTAAACGAGATAGATAGAAGGATTTTCAGCTTGCTTCATATTAGTGACATATATATGAAAGTAACTGGACGATTAAACAAGTAATTATAATAAACTACGAAGCACCCGGAATGTACGTTTCACAATGCATTCTAGTAAAGACCCCTTCCAGTTGACAAAATAGAATAGAATGTGCGAAAAAATGGCTTTTCGTCGTCAATAATGTAACGTAATTAAGTCTCAAAAATGAGTAGCCCAGCATTTGAATTCTGCGCTTTCCTTGAGTTTTCTCAGATTCACCAATCTCTACTAGTAGCTATCATGTTATGTTCAAGTTCGATTTGGGCTAATAGTAGCTTCGAGAATATAACATCTATCAGTCAGTTGTTGGTACCTTGGCAAGGAGATTCCGTAATCTTTTCGGAGGCAGCATTATTGATGCAGGAAGGAATTTTTGTAAACGTTCCACTAAAGTCAGACGTGTTTCCCCCACATCTATTCGAAATGTGTCCAATACAGGATTTGAATCGGTGATCATCAGGTATCTGTAAGCCAGGTTATATCGCCATTCAGAGAAGTCCGCTGGTCACTATTAAAAAGTTGAGGAATACATGTGAAGCAGTAACAAACGATAAAAGGATACGACAAGGCTAACCTAAAAACTTAGAATAGATAGAACAGATCAAAAACTTCAAATTTATTATTTTACGAAAATTTTTATTTTTTTTAAATATATGTTATTGCAGCATTAGACTACGCACAGCCAGTAGAACTATCCTATACTTCAAATTTTGTCTGAAGCTCAAATTCATTTTTACTTTAACTTACCTGGAGAGTTCGTGGACCCGAGAAAAGTTATGTCGGAGCGGACTAATTTGATGTCGAAGGCAATTTAATGCCTCTAGCGGTTTGTTCCGTACGAGAAGTTCGAAAAATTTCTGCTCAAAAATGAGGAAATGCATTTTGATTCTTGCATTTGAACCCAGCAGGCTAGGTTCCAACTCATCAACATCTGCAACAGCGGCTTCCAACTGAAAATTATGTAGCAACGAATGCTGGTTGAAGCTTGGTTAAATGTGAAGCAAAACACCGTCAGACATAACATGTAGAGATAATAATATGATCTATTTCTGTGGACGAAACTCTCTGTAAAATGTAAAAAATTTCACATTTGTTGCGTTGACAGTGCTAATCGTGGCTCATACATTCGAACATTAATTATCATTATTACTTTAATTAATAATGGATACTATTTTTTAATAGACACATCAACTAGAAGCAAAAGTTACCTCGCCATCCATGACATGTCTTTGAAGTTTGCTTGCCAGTGGGTGATCGAGAGTAAGGCCAGATTCCTCGGCAAGAGCGTGCGCTGTTCGCCTAAAAAAGAACAGACCATTGAAAACCATAATATAGAGCTAAAAATATCAGTAAGTAGATACTAGAGTTGATTATAGGTAGTATTGAATCCAGTTTTTGTTTAATATATTAAATCACGTTATTATATGAAATACCGACGATATTTGCACCGTTTCAATAAAACAGTAGACTCGAATGTAAGTGTATAATATGTAAATGCGTTCTAGATTGAATACATTTAAACGAATACGCCTTAAATAACAAAAAGGGTTTGGTGAGTGGAGCTCTCTTAGCGCCATACTAGCCACCACTTTTGTACAACGAATTCTTAGTAACAAACTAAGCATTTTTCTATTGCGCATTTACGCCAAGCATTGTTGATAGTGCAAATGTTTTTAGCTTAAGACATACCGTGACATTGCTGCTTTTAACAGAAACTATTAAACAGATTATGTGCGATTAACGAGTTATCATTAAATACAAAGTACTGGATTTCATTGTGCTTAAACGTTAGCGGTCTGTATGTTGCAGCGGGCGTACGCTTATCCGCTATTCTGGATATAGAAGAGGATATAGAACCAGTTCTTTTTAGAAAAAAAAAAAAGCATGCTCATCACAGCGGAAAACAGTGCGTCGTTTTCGTGCTCTTGGCGAAACTAAAGTATTATCCAACCTCTCAGTGCTGGTCAAATTTCCTTTAGCAAAATTAAAAATATCTTTGAGCCAAACTTAGTTTTTGGGTTTCTTACTGGAGGTTATTATCGGTTTAGTACGTTTTTTTTTGAAAAAAAAATGTGAACCGGAAGATTTACTAGAGGATTTAAGCTCATCAAATGAAAAATCATCAAACCAATTTCGACACACTTAGATTTTAGTGCAGAATTCAACGGACGTTTTGAGAAGCAAAATATCGACTGCCAATTGAGTCGCCCATATGACTTCGGAAGGAATTAGTGCTTAGAGACTTTAGGCACGCTTCGGGCTATTTGAGCCTTCTCGCGTTTTTTTCTAAGCTTTGGCTTGCTATCGATCTAGAATTTTATTTCATTGGAATTTTTTTGCATATATCGTTATTTAAATGACACCTTAGCGAATTTAGGTCTGTCAATAGGTCTCAACGCACAGTTACTATCCAAAAGTTATTTTGTGATTAAAGAAAAAAATATTTTCAAACTGACTTGTGAAAGGTTTAAAATCTCAAGCTGGACCTGTAATCGTACATTAAATGTACATTAAATTAATATGACCGTCAGAAATTACATTTCTATAACAAGCAATATCTGTTTTTCATTAGATATAGTCTTTGAGATAACATTTTAGGTTTAGACGGAACACTATGTGAATCACATATGTTTCTGACATATGAAAGTTTTCTTTTAAATCAAATTAATCTGACATGGAAAAGTAATTGTAGTCTGTGGGCTGAAAAAAGTATCGATTATTGCTAACGAAGAGCATACATTTAATATAACGGAAAAATATAACATGTATTCTTTGAAACTACAAAAAAGCGAGATTTGAAAAAATCTTCTGACGTTTACCAACTTTTTATTAAAGGAAATGGCAAAGCCCTAAAAAAAATAGCGATATAGGTTAATTTTACTACTATATAGATTCATTTACACTGTTACCACAACATTGTTTTTATTTTGTAGAAACGGCGTTCCATATGAATTTTCGTATTCTCCTTATACCTTAGGGGCTTACTTTTCATAACTACTTCTATTTTTTAAACTCTCTCTGTATATCTATATATGTAACCCACTGCTAATCGCAGATTACGAATAAAATTATTTCTTCTATTATAGGTATATCCACGTTTGGTGAAGTAATAGAATTGTAATCCTTCAGCGTGAACAACAAGGAGCTACAAGTTAAACTTCATCACTAATTTAATCAACAATTCTACCACAAGCTTTTTTTGCTTAGAACAAACCTGCATTCGATAAACCATAACAAAATAGATAACTTCTTAGTCTATCGATTCGAATATTTCCACTTTAGATGAATTTTTTTATGATAAGTATTTCGATCGTTTAGATCGTAGTACATACAGTTCAGATCGTAGTAATAAAGCTTCTACCGAAAATCGTATATGAGGAAAACACTACATGTCTAGATGTATCTGGTCACCATATTTTCCTAAGATGTTTTTATCGCGAAGACTAATTGATGCAGGAGTGTTAAAATGCGGTGCAGTATTTTCTGCTTTTTTGAATTGTCGTGACGCCACTTTCCGGCTGGAGAAAAACTCCATGAAACAAATGCTTGCGGATGTCTCGACGGATATATCGCGTATTATATTGATATTCTCTAAAGATCGTAATTATGATAGCATGGATAGAACAGACTAGTTCGTACCCGTATAGCCGCCGCCACCTGACTCAGCATTAAAAAGGATTCAAAAAATGATGGCTTACTCACCACTGATGAGTTAAGGTAAAATCGTTTGGATTTTTTTGTGAAAATTTATGAGCATTCTTAGCGCTCTGGAATAACCATTCCATGATAAAGAATAACGATTTCCTTTGAAGCAGTGATTTCAATTGACAGTCCTCTATAACTTCTTTCTTTTTTTTTGACAGTGTTTGCCAGTGTCGAATATCACCGTTTAATGTCTGAGTATGAAATCTAGCACAGGTCCGAAGATGTGCATTTAAGAACAAAAAATCATCTAAAAGGCTAGTCAATCGCCTCACGCAACTTAAAGTCTCGAGAAAGATCCTTTACACATAATACTATACCCATCCGTTCATAAACGTCCCTTAAAAGCTCTGTAGCCATCAATATAATAATACAAACTTAGCAATATCAGGAAGTGAACCACGTACTGTAGACCAAGCGTTCGTAGATGTTGTCCAATAATCCGAATGATGTCTAGCTCGGACGGGTCTCTCGATGGCAGGTTGAGCGTGACAGATCCTCCATTGCGTCCTGGCGAGTCCCTAGATGTCCCCCCACTTCTATGGTTCCCTTCCATCGACGACACATGACCGTTCGTCGAGTTGCTCGAAGTCGAACTCGAACTACTGTTGTTACTATTGCTTGCACCTGTAGTGGCCCTGCTACTGTTAGTACTATTACTATTTTCCGAGGGGTCGGCACCCCCGCCATTCGCATCAGTCGAACTTAGCTGATTACCGGCGTTCGTCATCGTCATATTGGTTGTTGCTGGCTCGTTATTCGATCCTGTGGTGCCTGACGCTACAGCCGTCGGGATGCCACTATTTCCGTTGCGGTATGACGCATCGCCATCAGCTGATATTGATGACATTGTCGTGACTGCTGTTGCGGCGGCGGAAAGATTTGATGACGAGGATCGACGGCAAGATGAACTACCGGTGTCGGCCGTCACCTCTTCTTCAACTGGGGACGAAGTCGCCGATGACGAACGGACGTCGTCGGGGGCGACGACGCCCCCACGGGGGGCAGGTGTCGCGGGCGTCGTTGCCTCTCCTGTCGTTCTGGTCGTTGTCGCTGTAACACTTGTTGTTGCCTGGCTTCTCCCCCCTGTTTCGGCAGCTGTCGCTGTGGACGCTGACGAAGACGACTCGGCTGGTCCGGACGTGCGGGCTCGCTTAAGTGAGATATCGGGAGGCGATCCCCCGTCCTCGGGCCTCCTGCGTGACGCCACCCTCGGTTCCGGACGTCTCCCCGTGACGCCAGCCAATGTCTCTCCACACCACCACCCCTAAAAAGTAGCACTGCTGCGAATGTCGTGTCTGGGCCAGCCGTTCTCGCACCAACGACCACGACCGCAGCAGCCCAAGTTGTTAATGCCACCGGATCCGCCACTACTGCCCCTGAATGGCGGATGGCTGTACCACGATACTCCGTAGTGAGCGACCAATCTTAGGAATTAGAAGAAAAGCGGACAGCTAAGCACTGTCCTGTTGCTTCTATACGTGCTACTGCTGTTGCTGTTAATGTTGTTAATGCTGCTGGTGCCGTCGCGACTGGCAAAATTTTGTTGATGCTGACGATCACTTGCTGGTCGGATGGTTTAAGTGCACGACGAGATAACGACGGTGCTGCGAGCCACTGAAACACGCACATATATATAAAGAACAAAGCACTGCTGTCAGCAGACATGCACCAATGCTGGGACGAAAGGCCAAGAGCACCTTAGCAGGCACACAAACATTGGTGGCCAGGTGAATGCAAATTAGGACGACAGGACCCGAACTTGACAATTTTATTCACTGAACAACTGTCGTATGTATGCTCCTTACCCAGGGCACACGGACGAGACAGCAAAGAAGCCACCTAGCCAGCCAGTCAGCAAAACCAGCTATACTAAACAACAGCAGCAGCAGCAGTCTTTACGCATTGGTCTTTATATGGCTGTGATCAGAACGACTATGCAATCGTGATTACCACTAACTCGCCACAGTTGCAGGTGGGGAATTCTCAGCTGTCACAGCACGAAACCATGGACGAACAACGAGTGTCAGTTCGATGCGGCCGATTGCTTCGTACGGCTGCTTCGTAACTAGCTGTTAGCATTCAACGGTAGTAAGCTGGTACGCCACTCGGAAACCGACACAATACGCGCGATGCCCGACCGTGGCTTTATCTCTCGAAGTTGTGTTTCTATTACTGAGGATAACGGCAGCAGTAGCAAATCAGCACAGACAACACAGACGACATAAGCTGCAGTCTCTCCATATAGGCGCACAGAGGCAGGCCACCGTTGCTGCGTGCGACGCCTGGATGTTAGATGCCAAATGCTCGATTACCGCCTCGCACAACTCGCCTCATTCATCGTTAGTGGCTAGTGCTGATTAATGGTTAAAACGAGACGAAGACTAACGAACTTCGCACGATCACAGATGAAAGGAAAGAAAGAATACTCTGAGCTTGTTCGTCGTTGGACGGTTGGTCATCCAGAAAGCTCTCCACCAACAGTACCCACACACACAGCAAACAAACACAGGACGAAATAGGCAGCAGCAGAAGGAGCAGTAGCAGCAACAAAGTAGCACAACGCTGTCTCCTCGAACGGCCTTATCAAACAGCTGATTCGTGGTGTTGATGACGTCACGGTGGACGACGGTTGTCTGCTAAGTGGCGAGGACAGTATGCCAGGATTGGTTGCGGAAGACGACAACGGAAATAAACGGAACGGAAGCCCGCGAAAAGCAGCCATTTTGTATCATCGCGTACTTTAGATAGGAAAGGTTTTTGGTCCTTGGCTAACCGTCGACCTGAAGTGCCTCATAGCTTTTGGCTATGAAGTGTCTTTGGACGTTGTTTCGTTGGAAAACATGGACAACATAGTCTACCGTTTTTTTCTGTTCTTCTTTTTTATTTATTTTTTTAAATCTTAGGGTAGTAATTTTGCTACTTTTCTTACCACGTAAAGGGACATGTACATTAGAATGAGACGTTTAACTAAATTGCTTATTATGTATTGCTTGCAGCCCTACGTAGCAATTACAATAACTAGGCTAGATAGATTTATATTAAAAGCAATATTTGTTGTTCTTCAGCATATATAATTAGATCGTCATATTTAGATTAACTTTGTTTTCTTGTAATATATAGTTACTGGGATAACTTAATAGAAAAAAAGCAAATATTTTTGCGTCAAACACTAAATTTGTGTGTAGTTTTACAAAGTAGCAGCTTTTTAACTGTTTGGATTTTCTTGGTTTAATACCTGCCCCATGGCAGGACATCTTTAAGTAAATGATTTTTTGTTAGGTAATGTTAAAAACAATGCATGTTAAGGAAATGCAGTCTATGCGTGAGAATGAATCAACAATAGTTTAATGCTTTTAATATAGACCAAGCTCTGTTTTCAATCAATTATTTAAATACAAAGGATGATCACTCACTCGGGTTTTCCTATTTACGTCAACAACAGCAACTCTTAAAGAAAAACTCCTTAACGTTTATAGACAAGAACATAATTTATCGGTAAACTCTGTCCTGCTGTTATTTTGTTTTTCACCTTTCTAACCGATGACTTGACTATCACATAGCAACACGTAATAACAATGCATATATATATATATATATATATATATATATATATATATATATATATGGTTGTCGGTCTCTATGAAAACAATACGAATCGCACCCAACACATCCATAAATACACGTATGCCATTTTGTTTTCAATGATTGAGACATCTTTAAAGTCAATGTTTAACATGCCGTGGCGTTCTTTCAGCGATTTTCCTTTAACCATATATAGTAACTAAATGTTTGTTTTTTTTTAGAATCTCGTTCAAATTTTGACAGTGAAAACTCACTGAGAAAAAGATCGGCTAGATGGGTAATGTTACAGTAGAAACGGGGCTAAAAGATTCAGCAAAAACTTTCTATTATCAACGAACTACGAGCTGGAACGTTATCGTGGTAAAGAATATATGAGACGTTCCCTCGGAACCCTAGGTTCATCCGTTAGATGCGGTGACACGATCGTTTTGGAACTTTCTAGAAACGCTTTTTTGAAAATACGAGGAAATGTGTTCTACCATACTTTTAACTCCGGGCTCTGTTTACGTCCCTTCATAGCTAAGGTCGAGCAAACGGTGTCGTTCCAAAGCTTGCTGTATTCTTGAAAATAAAGTTCGATTAATCACTTGGTTTTTATTTACAATATTTTTAGGCAATGTAATTTTAGTTAATTCAAATCGTGTATTTATTAGATTCTAGAAATAATTTTTAAAAAATATTTTAGTATAACGCATGCCGCGCCATATTGAAAGAAATATTATATATATATATAAAGTCGTCTGGGGCAATTTAGTAAATTGAGAAACCTAAATAAAATATAGAGTACATAAGGTAGACCAATCGTACTTCAGTACACGTACTGCCCTTTATTATTTACGCATTGCAGCCAGCGCTTTAAAAAATTCTCAAGAGATCTTTACTTGTGATTTGTATTACAATGCGTAATTTATATTAAAGACTTGAAGGTGTGCTTCGTTACGCCCTTTAGCTCCTTTTTGAGAAATGAAACCCACCGGAATCACACGTTCCTAACTATAGGGTCGGATACTGACAAGGTGATATATCTATTTGAAAATTAGGCTATCTTTAAGGTACACAAAACGTATATGTTTTGGACTCTATCCGTAAGAAAAGATTTTTGCTTGTTGTTTTCGTTTTCAGTGTTTTCGTCATAATTTTGTAACACGTATTTCAAAAAGTTTTATATTAAGTCGCCAGGTAGCGCACTGTCGACGCTCTGACTTTTTCAAAAGCTTCCGTGATCACCACAGCTCGTCGTTTCGTCTGGAATCCTGAGGTAGAGGCATCTCAAAACTTCTGTAGCCTTCAACTTTCTTAATTACAATAGCTGGACCGGTAACAAAGTGTTGTTTCACTGGAAGTCTTTTTTTGTTTTTACCAATCTTCGATGGAGACTACAGACTGTTGAGAAACAGGTACATAACTACTGGGCATTGATATTCGGTAATAAATTATATTTACAATAATCAAAGACAACGTTATATAAATTTTATGCTATATATCATTATTGTGTGGGATAATCGATCAGCTTAAAGTCGTAAACAGAAAAAGACGTGAAGCAATTATTTGCTAAATTTGACGCATGGTTTAAATGCTATTTAAATCTTTCGACCTGCCAGCAAGCTCTAGACAAATAAATCGCTGCTAACTCGGACGCGAATCGGGCCTAAAAGCTTTAGCTACGATCGATATGCTGCCTGTCTCCAGCCAACGACGTACCATAGGCGACGAAGCTTACGTTCGATCTAACCTGTAGATGCGGCGGTGAAAAGCTAAATTACGCCAAAATAATGTGCGAGTAGTTCCACGTAGTGGCTCAAATTACTGAAGACCAAAATTTTTGTGGGTGTGAATACTTCAGCACTAACTCAATACCCTAGACGTGAAGGTTCATCTTGGGTGAGGCCTTCAGCGCTTAAAACTGAGACCGGTCAGGTTCGTCAATGGGATTCTTGTTTAATTGTATACTATGAAGGATGAGGTCAAAGCGTCTAAAATTTCGCCGACTTCTTTCGTTACAAACGTATGCGCTGATAGTGGTGCTAGGTTGTGGTCCACAAGGCCACAAGGAACTAAGGCATTGGTTTATTTTGCCGAAGTCAAACAGCGGCTAAAGCAATACAAGAGATTTGTGCCGTGTACAGCGAAGCCGCTATAGCTTTAGAAATCGCTGAAAACTTGTTTGCGAAGTTTAAGGATGACGTCGCGGAATAACATTTTGGTTAGTCTGGTGCCGATAAGAACCTATCGAAGACACTTTTAAAAGAAAATGGCCGGCAAACATTTCATGAATTGTGCGGAAAAATTAACTGTAGTCATATAGGTACTCGCAGGCAATTTAAACTCATGAGATTTACTCAAGAAGTTGAAGCTTGGAAGCCCCACGGTCTAGGTGTGCATCGCATAGAAGAGCATTTTCTCACTGCTTCAACGTCTATTCTAGCATTGGTCAAAGACAAGTTTCTACATAAAAATGCTATCGATGAGGAGAAGTGGCATCACCAGGTAGCTACAGAGTAGTGAAAGAAGAATACCCGCAGGAGATACGCCCGACCTGAGAATTCAACTAAATCCGCATCTTTAGAAGACTATGATTTGCGTTGTGTAAAATTGGGAGATGCGTGAGAAGAACAAGATGGTCAATAAGGATTTGCATATGGCCCTATTGCATAAATATTGAGATTGTTGATGCGAGAAGGCCCGATCGACGAAACCTGGCTAGGAGAATTCCTGAACGCCAAACATGAAAATAAAAACAAATAAATAAATTGACAGATGGTGAAAAATCTTAGGGCACGTAAAAAAATAATTTCTTACTAAAATTCGAGTAAATCACGACATTCTTTGTTAGGAGGAACACGGAACTACAAATGTTCCAACCAAATATGTATATGTGCATATATATTTCAAAAATATCAGCGTGGCACACGACATATTCCATGTATTAACGATCGTCCGAGTCACTTTGTTAAATATGTTACACGCTGTGTAACTGGATTGCCTGCGCATCTGGTTCACTACATACGAAAAAAAAACAAATAATTTTTTTGTAAATCAATCTTATATACACAGTCTTTATTTTTCGTTCAGGTTTGCATTGTTTCATATATA